>NC_059348.1:53452300-53579800 GCF_019703515.2 Myxocyprinus asiaticus | reverse complement strand
GGGTGAACTGTCCCTTTAAGACACTTTGGGAGTACTGTGGATGGTATCAGAAAAGTGAATATCATCATTAGGTACAAAAATGCCTTCACAATAATTTTTGTAAGACACTTCATTATATTCTAGGCCTGTCTAGTTTCTTGGAAGTCACGTAAAATATGGGTTTAATGCAGTGGCAGAAATTCACTTTGCTATTAAAAACAAACATGTAAAATACATCCATTTATTAACAAATTCCCAATCTGAATAATTTGAATACCAAGGCCTAGTATAGAATATAAGGAAATATAATAGATGTTACAAAACGTGGAATCTACTACATTTGTGAGTTTTGGGGGCATATTTGGTGGTAAAAAAAAGGGCAATGTATTGTGTGGGCACTAATATGTTGTCTAATATTGTTGCCCTTTTTAGGGTTAAAATACATAAACATTTAAACTTGAATTAAATGATACCGCACTGTCTTAGATGGTTAGAAAAAAAAAGTTCCCTGAAAGCAATCTCTAGGCGACAGACATTGCACTGCAATAAAGTGAACTTATGCATTAGTTGGTCTAATGAAACAAAAACGAACTCGAGGCAAAACTGTTTATCCACATTTTATTTGAACAAAGAAGCTGTTCCTGACACACATCAGTGCTCCAGTCTACTTCAGCTTCTTCTTGGGGCGCAGGTTGTTGGTGTGACCGCACTTCTTCTTGCGGCAGTTGACGGCACGCGGGTGCAGACGGGCGTAACACCTGCGACACAAGAACACCATTTAGTCACCAGATTTTCAGTAGAACACTGGGAAATAAATAAATACTGAAATGCAACTTACTTGCGGCAGATCATCTTCTCACAGTTGTATTTCTGGGCCAGCTGTCTGAGGGACGGCTCAATGATGCCTCCTCTGAGACGCAGCACCAGGTGAAGAGTGGACTCTGAAAGATGGATGACAAACATTCAGTTTCAGCGCAGCTGTGACATCAGCACGTCTCGACCAATCACTGATTACAATGCACTGATACGAAAAGTACACGCACTGACAGAAGACATTTAATTGCAGGCAGAGAATATAATGTGCATGGTGGGTAACGGTAAGACCTCTCGGATTCGGAATGACACAAGAAATGCTGACACAGACACACGCTTGAAGAAACACACTTTATTATATTTTTAAGAACAGATGACAGAAAAGTCATCTTTGCGCATGTCTGATGTGCTGATACGGAGGCGTGAACATGCGTATGTAAAGGGTTCTCACTCTTTCGTATTTGTTTTTGCAAGAATAGTATCGTCTATGAGAATACAGCAAATGATCTCAGACATCTCAGCTCAGGAGGTGTTTTGAGTTCAGTTCACTTTATTTCCACAGAGCAGTTCCTTGTGAACGCAACTCTGCAGCCTATACATCTGTGATTAAAACATAAAATAATATTTTTATGATTATTTCATATCTATACAAGTTACTATCACAGATGTATATTTATTACAAGACAAATGAGTACTACAATCATACAAATAACTACTATATCACGTACATTTTCTGTGTGACAACGGTGAATTATCAGAATTGTATGTGCGTGTACACATACGTACAGTATTATACATGCTATTTGTTACTCAAGGTGGTGCTGATGTTTCAATGATTGACTTAATTTACATTTGACATTGTTATTTCATGACGAAACAATGAGGAAGTAAACTATAGCAAGTTTAACACATTAACTGCATGATTTGACTATTGTCATTTGGGTGTACTACGGAAATTATGTAAGTTGTGTGTCTATTTAGACTCAAAAAGTACTTGAGAAAATACATTGTGTAGCTCAATGTGTGTTTGACAGCCCAGTTGCATCTCATGAAATTTCAGTGTGGAAGTCATGAATCCTGTTGTGTGATTTGTTGCATCATCTCTTTGATATATATATAAAAAATACATTTTGTAGATCCATTTGTGATAGATATATGTGCAGGGTCAAATCCACACATTTAAGGGTTAATGTGATACCGGAGTTTAGACTGTTTTTAACAAACACACCTTTCTGAATGTTGTAGTCTGAGAGTGTGCGACCATCTTCCAGCTGTTTGCCAGCGAAAATCAGACGCTGTTGGTCAGGTGGGATGCCTGAAGAAAAATCAAGACATTAGTGATCTCACAACAGTGCTACCATGACTCTTATGTGTACAGAACTCAAATGGTACTTTACAGGGACCGTAACTCATGAGAGGTGAAAAATGTGAGTCGTAGCATTTGTTCCAGATGTATATTTTCAGTTGATTTGTTTTTTGTATGTGTGTGTTCCTGTCCAGATCACCCTAATTCTCCAATTCATTAAATACAATAGCGGTTACATTAAGGTACAGAGTACATACTGATATCAATGCACCCTTAACCCTTGTACGTCAATAAAAAAAAGTTACTCGGAGGTCCTCTAGAGGACAAAAATGTCCACATCACAAAACTGCCATAAAAATATTATATATTAATATTATTTTCCACTTTCAATGACTTAAGATTTTTTAACCAACATCAGTCCTGATCAAAACTACCAAATATTCATTCATTTTCAGGATTTTAACCATTTAAATGCCAGTTTGTTTACATAATGCCACTGTTGTTTTTTTACACACACACCCCCACACTTCTCAATACACACATACAAAACACACTCTGACATCCATACAGACACACCCACACAATTTTACCTGCATCATTTATTCAATTGGCCTGCAGTGCTCTATAATACAGCAAACAGAAAATAGGAAAAAAGCTTGTATTTGCTCCATAGGCTAAACATGAGAAAAATGGCGCCATCTGGTGGAAAATATTAAACATTTAATTTTGAAGCCAGGGCTCCAGAATAAAAGCCTAATATCATAGAATTCATGATTTTATGCTTTAATGGCACTGGGATCAAATATTGCAGTTTTAATGGGTTTCAATGGGGACATTTTTGTCCTGAAGGTCCTGAGTGTAACTATTTTGTCTACACAGTGTATTATAGATGTATTACAGGAACTGAGGTTGAAATATCAAAATACCCCCAAAAATACACACCTCTTGCCAAATTTATGCCGTTGGCATTAACAGCCAAAATGATCGAAAAAACAAAAATGAAAAAGACAAAAATGTCCCGAAGGTCACACAAGGGTTAAGTTCATACACACCCTCTTTGTCCTGAATCTTGGCCTTCACATTCTCGATGGTGTCGCTGGGCTCGACCTCAAGGGTGATGGTCTTACCGGTCAAAGTTTTCACAAAGATCTGCATTTTGCCACTGTCACATAGAAAGAAAGAAATTCACATCAATGACAGCCTCTTACATTAGTGTACATCACCGATGGGATGTCTGAAGTAACAAAAGTGCTACATGGAAATGGCAATAATTGAATGAGAACTTTTACCATTTTAATTAAAATGCTATATTAGTCTCTACTCTTCAGGTTAGATACTAACTGTAATGCCCTTGGTTAGTACTTCCACTATGCACAATAACAATTAAGTTGAATCTAATATAATACGACCATTAAGTGTCATGATATATAACACAATAGCACTCTATTACCATAGATACAATTACAATCGTAGTACTTTTATGTAAGAGTAACAGGAGGCTACATCTAACAACATCGACTTCTATTGCTCAATAGCATCTAGTCTCAGAACAGAGACGTTCTTAAGTTTTACTTTTCATTTTCAGAACATATGTTACACGTTTAATGTAAATAAAGAGTGTTTTTATCACACACACGTGGCAGCAGTGACCATGGCAGTTCGCCACATTTAACTTCAATCGCGATAAAAAAGCGTCCTAATCTACAATATAATATTCTTCATTCAAGACGTTTAGGAACATAAGCATCTAATGTTGACATACATGAACAAATGTGGTTAAATAAAGAGTGGAATGATCAGTGAATTAAGCGGTTTTTTCGGACAGTAATTCTCACCCTCTCAGTAGCTGCTGATCCGGGCGGAAAAAGACCGACGCATGTTCCGTGCGTGTATTTGAGCGTCGGAGCCACTTTACTGCCGCCTGCAGGCCGGGAGGAGAACAGCAGCACACCGCTGACGCATAGAACATTATCAAAGTCCTGTTCAAGGCAAGTCCGTCCACTCGGCGGCCATCTTTGGAAGGCTACCGGGCAGCTATTTTCAATGTAAACAAGCGGCATAAAAGTACAGCTTCAATCTACTTGAATGGGGAAAGATCAAAATCTCCAAAACGTTAGTCAAGACTATTATCAAAGAACATATTTAAAATCAGCAGTAAATCTGACAACAATTATATTATAAATTGTGCTTCTTTAGCTCAAATGGTGCTAAAAAACAACAACAAAATCTTTTTTTCTGGCTGGTTCAGATAATGCGCGATCTTGAGTTGACTGAGTATGTCTCAAATTACTATTTAGCAGAGACGGGCCACTTCTATTGAAATAAATGGGAGAAATCAGAACGCCCAACCAAGGAGCTCTATGCATAGAAATCTATACCTCATTAGCAGGCCGCCATACGATCAGCGTGTCCGCCATATTGGAATGGTCAAGAGCCATCCGTCAACACATTAAATGGGTAGATACGGTCTGCAACAGTCTGGAGTCTTTTCCAGCCAACTTTCAGATTATCTGATTTTCCATAAACACTGGGCAATATTTTAGATTATATAAAAATTCCTTTAATTACAGACTATCATGTGTGTTGTTGAAAATGCCTTTGATTGAGGCTATTTCGCTCTACTATCCTTCTTCACCCAGACAACATGGCAAAAATCACAATGGCAGTGGTTAGCCACCACAATATTCTCTGTGACCATCACTCTGAAGCATACACAACACCTGGACTTGCTGACATAGAGGATGATGAACACAGACTCATGGAGGGAGAGTGAGACAGGGACCAGCCCTGCAGTCTTGGCAAGGAGGAAAAGCTAGGAACTTCAATCTCTAGAATTTACTCAGAATGGAACCAAAATAAAAAAAATCCAGTGAGGGGCAGTTCTGTGGACGGAAATGCCTTGTTGATGAGAGAGGTCAACAGAGAATGGCCAGACTGGTTCGAACTAACAAAGTCTATGGTAACTCAGATAGCCTCTCTGTACAATTGTGATGAGAAGAATATAATCTCAGAATGCTATTCTGAGATGCGGGTTAGTGCTGTTTTGGCGGCACGAGGGTGACCTACACAATATTAGGCAGGTGGTTTTAATGTTGTGGCTGATCGGAGTATATATACTGTATATATCTATTACTGTAGTGATGTGGGCATGGCCAAGCACGTCTGTGGAGAGCGAGGCCGGGAGAGGAAGAACGATAAGGATTGACACCTGTGGAAAATTATCTTTCACAGCCAGTGGCTGTTCTTGCTTACATGGTGCTCTAGGTGAGATCCAACGTGGTGCCCCCCTCAATATTTAAGTCCTTTTTTATACTCTAAATCTCCACTTTCACATCTGAAAGTCACATTTGATGCCTGTTTAGTTTCACTTTCACGTCTGAAAGTGTAAGTGGAGATTTAGAGTAAAAAGGGACTTAAATATTGATCTGTTTCTCACCCACATCTATCATGTCGCTTCTGAAGACCTAGATTTAACCAGTGGAGTCTTATGGATTGCTTTTATGCTGCCTTTACGTGCTTTTTGGAGCTTCAAAGTTCTGTCCAATATTCACTTGCATTTTATGGACCTACAGAACTGAAATATTCTTCTAAAAATATTCATTTGTACTCTGCAAAAGAAAGAAAGCCATGTTTCTGGAATGGCATGAAGGTGAGTAAATGATGAGAGAATTTTCATTTTTGAGTAAACTATCCCTTTAAATAAAAATAACTAGACAATGAATATGATATTCATTGTCTAGTTATTTTTATTTAAAGGGATAGTTTCCCTTTAAATACATATGATTTTCTGTAAAACCTGTCAACAGAAAACTGGCTCAAAATCTGCAGACTAGCGCCGTCTAAGCCCGACTGCAATTCAGGGCAAAAATCGGACCTAAAGTCATGTTGTGTACTCCAGTTAAAGTTTTACAAAACACAGTATATCATAATAAATTTTGTGATTTGTTTTAAAAAATCTCAAGGGTCACGAAAAAAATAATAAGAATTGTACCGTAAGTGCCAAAACAAAATTTACCCTGAAAAATTTCCTATAGAAATTCTTTAAAAAGTCAAAAAGATTTTGTTGAGAATGTTGTATTACAGTATTTCTCAATCACTTTGAGCTCAATTCATGAAGGAGAATTATTATTTTTTTCAAAACAGTAAGTTCAAATCTCTGAACAATTAGTTTCTTGTTCACACCAGATTTTAATTTCTTTTTTTTTTATTATTCTTTTTTTTTTATCCCCTTTTCTCCCAATTTGGAATGCCCAATTCCCACTACTTAGTAGGTCCTCGTGATGGCGCGGTTACTCACCTCAATCCGGGTGGCAGAGGACAAGTCTCAGTTGCCTCCGCTTCTGAGACCGCCAATCCGCGCATCTTGTCACGTGGCTCGTCGTGCATGACACCGCGGAGACTCACAGCATGTGGAGGCTCATGCTACTCTCCGCGATCCACGCACAACTTGCCACGCGCCCCAATGAGAGCGAGAACCACTAATCGCGACCACGAGGATGTTACCCCATGTGACCTCCCTAGCAACCGTGCCAATTTGGTTGCTTAGGAGACCTGGCTGGAGTCACTCAGGAGTGGTAGTCAGCGTCAATACTGCTGAGCTACCCAGGTCCTCATCAGATTTGAATTTCTTATTAATTTAAGCAAATTGCATGTGTTTTGGCACATGTGTGCAAAATTTAAATTGTCATACTCTTCACAACTTCTAAACATTCTTTCATCGTGTGTGCCATCACAAGCAAAATGATCCATTCAATTAGCAAAATCTGTCAGACATACATGTATATTCCATAAATATCTATGACATCCGAAAACTAGTGGAGGTCAGTGAGAAAGAGAAGCTGGTAGATACTGTTTCAGATGCAGGTAGAACAGCGAGCAACACACACACTTTGGTTCCGGATGTAGAGCCCCCACAGCAGGGCATTTGGGTGATGTCTCGGCGGCATACTCACTCAGCAAAGTGACACCACTCTCCCGTTCCTGTTAGGGTTTCCTATCGATTCTCCCCACTCAATGATGCACCCACTGAGAATTATGTTGAAAGAGCATTGGTCATAGATGATTCTATTGTAAGGAACGTGGAAATAGAGACTCCAGCCACTATTGTTAAATGCATTTCGGGTGCCAGAGCGTCTGACATCAGATCAAATTTACAAGTGCTGGCTAATGCTAAACGTAGATTTTCTAAAATTGTTATTCATGTCAGCACTAACGATATCTGACTTCGCCAGTCGGAGATCACTGAAGATAATGTTAAAGAGGTGTGTGTCAGACAATGTCAATGTCTGACACTGTAATATGCTCTGGCCCCCTCCCTGCTCATTGTGGTGATGAGGTTTACAGTAGATTAGTGTCACTGAATGGCTGGATGTCTGAGTGGTGTCCGGAGAATAGCATAGGATTTATAGACAATGGAAGAGTTTTTGGGGTAGACCTGACCTGCTAAAGAGAGACGGAGTCCATCCCTCCAGGGAAGGTGCCACTCTCCTCTCTAGTAATTTGGCTTATAGTCTTAATCGTGATTGTATCTGACTAACTGGGGCCCAGGTCAGGAAGTTGACAAACTGGTTAAACCGAACATCTGCTAGCTGCCTTGAGACATCACACAGGTCACATAAACTACAACACATAGAGACTGTATCACCTAGATATCATATAGAGACTGTGTCTGTTCCCCAAACTACCTAACACAAATCTCTCACTAAATCATTTAGAATTTTTTTCAAACTTTCAAGGTCAAACTTGAAGAAAAAAAAAAAAAAAAAAAAAGATTTATATAAAATCTTTATATGATAAAGATCATATAAAGGTAGAGCTACTAAATATTAGATCTCTTTCTACCAAAACACTAAATGTAAATTCAATTATTACAGATCGTTGATGTGCTCTGTTTGACCGAAGCCTGGTTTGAATATACCTGGCCTAATATGAATATATTAGATTAAATGAATCTACTCCCCCAGGTTATTGTTATAAACATGAGCATCATCTGAAGGGTTGATGAGGTGGTGTTGCTACAATTTACAGTGAAGTTTTTGGTGTTACTCAGAGGACAGGATATAAGTTTAAGTCTTTTGGACTAATAATGCTTAATATGACACCGTTGTCTTTTGCCCTTGCTACAGTATATAGATCATGTACAGTATATAGTACTCTGGTTTCCTTGGTGAATTTGCAAATTTTCTATCAGATCAAGTAGTTAATGTAGATAGAGCTTTAATTGTTGGTGACTTCAACATTCACATAGATAATGAAAATAACACATTGGGATTAGCATTTATTGATATTCTCAACTCTCTTGGAGGTCAGACAAAATGTGACAGGACCAACTCATTGACATAATCATACACTAGATTTAATTCTGCCATATGGAGTTGATGTTGATACTATAGAAATTCTTCCACAGAGTGTTGACATCTCAGATCATTACCTCGTCTCTTGTTTGCTGCGATCACTCAATCTACACCACGCTATCATTCAGGAAGAATTATTCTTTCGACCACTAAAGATAGCTTCACTAATAATCTTCCAGAATTGTCTCACATACTCAGTAAGACAAAAAGTCTTGAAGAATTTGATGTAATAACAGAAAATATATATACAGTCTTCTCAAGCACTCTTTTTGAACTTGTGGATTGAGGATTTGAACTTGTGACTCCAGGTGTGGTAGTCAGCATCTTTACTTGCTGAGCTACCCAGGCCTCCTTCTCTAACACTCTTGATATCTAGTGTCGCAAACCTTCAATTAAAGAAAATTAAAGAAAAAAGCCCCACACCATGGAACAATGATCACACTCATGCTCTCAAGAGAGCAGCTTGGAAAATTGAGCGCAAGTGAAAAAATACAAAATTAAAGGTATTTCACAGGGCATGGAAGGATAGTCTGTAGCTACAGATGGACACTAAAAGCTGCCAGGTCAGCATATTTTAGCAAACTCATATAAAACAACCACAACAATCCTAGGTGTTTATTCAGTACTGTGGCTAAATTGGTTAGGAATAAAGCATCGACTGAACCAGATATTCCATCGGAGCACAATGGTAATGACTTCATGAATTTCTTTATTGATAAAATGTAAATAATCAGAAATAAAATTGGAACTATGCAATCAACTGTCACAGCACCTCAGAAAACAGTGTCTCATAATTTTCCTCACGAGCAACTTCAATCCTTCGCTGTCATAGGTCATGTAGAGCTAACCAAACTTATCGAAACATAAAAAGCCACAACATGTTTGTTAGATCCAATACCAACTAAGCTCTTAAAAGAGGTATTCCCTGTAATCTCAGAACCTCTTCTTAATATTATTAACTCCTCTCTATCCTTGGGACATGTCCCAAGAAACTTTAAAATGGCAGTTAACAAACCGCTTATTCTCATGATCCTGGAGAATTGGCTAATTACAAACCGATTTCAAATCTACCATTTATGTCCAAAATACTAGAAAAGGTAGTTCCCTCCCAACTATGTTCATTTCTACAGAGAAATAGTATATATGAACAATTTCAGTCAGGATTTAGGCCTCATCACAGTACAGAGACTGCACTTATCAGAATTACCAATGACTTGCTGTTATCATCTGATCACGGCTGCACTTCTCTTCTAGTGCTTTTAGATCTTTGTGCTGCCTTCGACACGATAGATCACGACATTCTTTTGAATAGGCTGGAGAATTATGTTGGCATTAGTGGACTTGCATTAGCATGGTTTAGGTCCTATTTATCAGACCGCTGCCACTTTGTATGTGTAAATGAGGAATTGTCAAATCAAACAAAAGTTAAGTATGGAGTGCCACAGGGATCAGTTTTAGGGCCTCTGCTTTTCTCCTTATACATGCTTCCCCTGGGAAATATTATCAGGAATCATGGAATAAGTTTCCACTGTTATGCCGACGATACCCAACTTTATATTTCTTCTAAACCCAAAGAAAATTCACAATTCTCCAAATTAGCAGAGTGTATCAATGAAATCAAAGATTGGATGGCCAGAAATGTCCTTCTACTCAATTCCGACAAAACAGAGGTACAAATTATTGCTTTGTGTCATATTCCACTGCTAGGTGTCACTGAGTGATGACGACAAACTACATTCGGTGGTAGCCAGATATCACTTCAGTCTTTTGACTTCAGAAGATGAACTGATGCCAACTCCAATTGTAAGACATTGGATACTTCATATGCCACTGCCTGAACCTTGGACCTAGGATGGACCCCACCGAAATGACCTGTCGGTTGAACTGCGATGCACCTCATTGATCTCAGCCTGCATCACCTTTGTCTATTGATGGACTCTTGAAATGGATCATTTAATTGCCAAAAAACTTGCACTGCACACAAATAACTAACATTGGCATTATATTCATGATGTTAGCCAGACGGGAACTGGCCCCCACAGTGAGTCTGGTTTCTCCCAAGGTTATTTTTCTCCATTTACCAACATCTTATAGAGTTTTGTGCTCCTTGCCACAGTCGCCTTCAGCTTGCTCACAGGGGTTCTAAATACAATTATTATTACATTTTTTATAGATATTACAGTTTCATTTTCTGTAAAGCTGTTTTGAAATGATGTGTGTTGTGAAAAATGCTATACAAATAAAAATGACTTGACTTGGAATGCTTGTGATGTATGCTAAATCTCTGGCCAGACCAACAAGAGTGACAGGATGTCCACCAAAAAGATGGGAAGGTACAAGTTTTTTGCATGGATGTGGCAATTTTCTGTTCACTACATATGACTTTACATGTAAGAAATTTGTAAAATGTCAAAAGACATACAAATGTGAATTTTCTGTTTACATGTAACACATTGCTACAAAAATAAATAAATGTGCATATCTTTTTTCTGTGTACTACAGTACTGTGTACTTGCATTATTGACTTTTCCCAGTAAACTTTTACCTACTGTTGAAATCGGTATCTAAATAGCTCAGTGTGATACACAATAGCATTCAGCTTGACCAAACTAACATTCTTGTATAGTACAGTAAGCAGAGTCAACAAAAAAGTAGAAAAAAATGAAATTTGTATATAACAAATATTTCCAGGGTCGACTGCCATGGTGAAAAAACATCTAAACATTTTGACCAGTACGGCTCACACGATGACAAAAAAACTTTTCATTTAGGTGGCACTGGTCAATTTACTGACATGACAACTAGGTTTTGAAGCATTAATTAAATGTTTTGGGTGAGTTACTACAGACATGCAATAGAGTTGTGATGTCCCATAAAAGAGTTGTGACAATTGCACTTACAGTTTAGAGAATGTTAAGACTGTTTCAAAAAATGAGCCAAAGCGACTGAGAAAAACTGTAATCAAATGTAAAGTTTACATGTATGTATTTATTAAGGTTAAAGATAAAACTGAACGTTGATGGATTAAAAGGAATGAGAAAATATATTTCACAATATAATTAATATATCTACCAGAATACATTAAAACAAATATCAGTGATAGCCATAATAAAACCTACAGTGGCTCTATTTACAAGATAAATCATTAAACATACTAACGCTTTCAGAGTACGCTCAAAAAATATTTTAGCCTATTTGTAAGATTTCCGCATTTCAATTTACAACAAAATTCCATGAATTGCATAATATTTCTAATAATATTTAATTGTAAATATTAATAGTAATATTTAGTTTTTTTATTTGTATTTTATGAAAGATTACGCAATTCAGTTTGATGTAATTTCTTTATGAAATTGAAATGGGTAAATCTTAAATGTATTTTTTTGAGTGTAGATTTACAGTGCAGATCTGTTTCAGTTTATGAGTTAAATGCATATCAGCAATTAGTGTTCTCATTCAATTCTGCTCTTATAACGAAGCAAAAATGAGTGTATGTGCATTTTCTGGGCAACAATATAATAAGAGTTAACATTAAGATATTCGTAGTCTACCCAACCCACAAAACTACTTCATCCTTAGTAATTTGTGTACAAGAGATTCCAGCACAGATGCAGTTTAGTATTATGTGTTCTTTTGTGTCTTTGTTAAGCATAATGTATTTGATAGTAGATGTTCTTACTACAACATTCTTAAAATAAATGCAATTTAGTACAGAAAAATCTAGATAAACGATGATTTGTACATGTAACACACCTCAGCTTATCTGTTTGATTTTGAAACAAGTAGGCTACATCATTGTTGCTATCTAGCTTTAGGCAGTCGTCTGTTTGTGCCAGCTTTCTGATTGGTCAAGTTATTTAGGACACAGCTAGAGCCGAGCATGACCAGCCTGGAATCCAGCACAACCTTCCTCTTCCTCCAGGAAGAATGATCCTCTTCCTTCTCTTCCTCTTCTGGGTCAGTCTCAACATCACTACGTTCATCTTTGTCCAGCTGTTGATTGGATTAAAGAGAAGGTTAAAGTTGGATTGACCTAAGAATTTTTGTAGCTTTGAAAGTAAAATAAAATTCAGCAATTTATTGTTTCATATAATTAAGATAGATAGATTGACAGAGAAATAGATAGACAGAACGGATGACAGACAGACAGATTGACAGACAGATAGATGGATTGACAGACAGACAGACTGACAGAAAGATATATTGACAGAAAGACTAACATACATACAGATAGACAGATAGATAGATAAACAGACAGATAGACAGACAGACAGATGGGTAGATAGACGGACAGATTGACAGATAGATATAATGACAGAGACAGACAAATAGACAGATTGACAGACAGACAGACATATTTACAGACAGGCAAATAAATAGACAGACAGACAGACAGATTGACACAGACAGACAGATATCCTGACAGACAGACAGACAAACAGATAGACAGATATAGATGGATTGACAGATAGACAAACTGACTGACAGACAGATAGACAAACAGACAGACAGAGAGATATCTTGACAGATAGACAGGTAGACAAGACAGGTAGATAGATGGATTGACAGACAGATTGACAGAGAAATAGATAGACAGAACGGATGACAGACAGACAGACAGACAGACAGATGGATTGACAGATAGACAAACAGATAGACAGATTGACAGACAGACAGACTGACAGAAAGATATATTGATAGAAAGACAGATAGATAGATAAATTGACAGATAGACAGACAAATGGCTAGATAGACGGACAGATTGACAGATAGATATAATGACAGAGACAGACAAATAGACAGATTGACAGACAGACAGACATATTTACAGACAGGCAAATAGATAGATAGACAGACAGACAGATTGACACAGACAGACAGATATCCTGACAGACAGACAGACAGACAAACAGACAGACAGACAGATATCTTGACAGATAGACAGGTAGACAGACAGATAGATAGACAGATTGACAGACAGACAGACTGACAGAAAGATATATGGACAGAAAGACTGACATACATACAGATAGATAAATAGACAGATAGACAGACAGACAGATGGCTAGATAGACGGACAGATTGACAAATAGATATAATGACAGAGACAGACAAATAGACAGATTGACAGACAGACACATATTTACAGACAGGCAAATAGATAGACAGACAGACAGACAGATTGACACAGACAGACAGACAGACAAACAGATAGACAGATAGATAGATGGATTGACAGACAGATAGACAAACTGACTGACAAAGATTGACAGACAGATATCTTGACAGACAGACAGGTAGATAGATGGACTGACAGACAGACTGACAGACCGACTGATTTATTGATTGAAAGATTTGTTGATCGATCGATTGATTTACCTTCCCTAAGAGAAGGAACTTGTAGATCATTCTGAAGATAAGATAAGCCCAGTAAATGTGCAGGGCCTGCAGCACCAGCAGCAGAACATTAAAGAAATAATATCCCATAAAGGGTTCAAACATTTCCATAGATAAAACAAGAGTAGTGTAGATGATCCTACAGGAGAGAAAACACATACGGATCAACAATGCACTGCAAAAATCAGCTCACACTGAAGAAGTTTATACGGATATAAACTAAGAATACAGAAGTATTTATAGCCACTAAACAAACAATACGATCAATACGAATCAATACAAATAAACCATTGGAATTGGATCTGGAATGTATGTACGTATAAAAATATTAAATGTTTTCAGTTCACTATATTAAACGCAGATAATGTTATTTCTTACCATTAAAAATATGTTCAAATATTTAGTAAAAATCATGTTTTTTTCCCTCTTAAAGCTCCCCTCAGTGGTTTATAAATCTCTATAGATCTATATGATATGGGTTGAGTATTTTAATGATACGTTTTTAAGCCAAAAAAAAAAAAAGAGCATTTGTCATTAAGTTCTTACTTGCTCGGAAACACAACCAGACGTGTGACCAGAAATACAACAGCAAAAATCACAAACAAAGAATCACAGGTTTTTTTCCACCCGGCATAGTGGAGCATCTTGGCAGACTGTAGAGAGAACAGAGAGAGATTTGAGTTCAGCTGCTCCAAGTTACTCTTAATTAGTTCAAATTTAACTTCCCTAAAAAGTATCAGCATTATACACAGGATCCCAAACTTTACAATAAATTAATAAAAATGTGATTAGACATGCAAATGTGGCAAAGAACCAAATTTGAAATGTTTTGCCATTATATCAAAGTGTTCAAATCACCAATCCTAAGTGAAAGTAATAGTAATATCGATGCTGAAATCACAAAACTTCAGCAAACAAAGACAAAGGTGCGACTTAAACAGGAAATAAATAAGGTGAAATAATTTAAAAGGAATGACTGGGGGCAAAAGGGGAATTTTGTGGCGTTGGTTTTCACATTGCTTTACGCCATGAAAGCGTGACTCGAGTTGTTGCACTCGTACCTCGAGGAGGAAATCCGAGGAGTCATGGACGAGCATCACCAGCGTGCCAACCCGAATGTAGTTGGAGCAGTACGAGAAACCGAGCAAGAATATCGTGGCAAAGTGATGGACGATCTGTTCTTTGAAATCCTAAAATAGAACATGATCCAGATTAGCGGTAATTCAGAAGGCAATAGACAAAAGAATGGTCTTTGATTGACAACAAATGGGGAAATGAAACCTGAAACAAGCGAAAGGACAAATCTGTTTGCACAGTAGATGGCTAGTTGACAAGCTATATTTGAATGCCTATAGTAACTGCTAAACCCACAGAAAAAAAATAATCACAAGTGAGATCTCTTAAATATCTTAACTGTTTCTCCTAGACAGCAATGAGATTAAATGAAGAGCAAAAATCTTCAGTCTCCTGCTTCAGATGTTCATCTATGCTCAGATTTGCCAAGATACCAAAGTCTGCAATTAAACGTCAGAGATATGAACTTCAGCATTTCTCATTAAATCATCCAAGAGCAAATGATCTGAGCTATGTTATCCACATTCATTTTATAGCTCTATACTCATAGAATCAACCTAGTCTCAAAGAATGAACATTACATGTTTGCAAACTGACTTCTACGTGCCACGTTCTACGTATCGTCGCAGTTTCCTGATGAAATGAACATTACAGGCACTACAACAATTATGCATTTTATTCACTTTCACACAAATCAGGAGTACAGTGGCCGATTATGACTTTATCGACACTTATTGTTCGCACTATTACTCACACACTGCCTATGTTATGATATCAAACAAGTTTACTCCAATGCATCATTTGAAAAACATTACATTTTAACACTTGTATTACAGACTTATCTACATTTACACACTTATTTCAATGTTGCGCAGTATCTCCCCTGATAGAGTATTGGACTTTGGACTAGGAAGACCGCGGTTCGAGCCCAGCCAAACATGCGAGCTAACATGTCAGACGAAAGTGTCATAGAAGCGTCACAGAAAATGTGCTTTTCATTTCGCGTTTGTTTCTAGGACACTTTCGGTTAGGTTTAGGTTAAAGTTTTAGGTTAGGGAGGTACATTTACTCATTAAAACCTCAATCTAATATTCACCTTTAAAACCTTGTCAGATTACGACATCAAATTTCACTCGCTTTTTGGCGCCCCCCACTGGACATTTCACTGGGAAACTGCTGTGAAAAGTGAAACACGCAACTTCATTTTGCAAACATTTTCCCACGATCTTGTAATGTTCATGATATCAGGCTGCATAAAATTGTCTTGTGTTTATTTGTATTATTTATTTTTTCGATTTTTTTTAGAGAAACGTCTCAGACAAAACTGACACTTAAATGAAACAAAACTAAAAGCTCATTCATGTCTCCTGATCAATTAAAGCAACTTTCCTCGGGACGTGTAAATTGACATTTATTTTAATGACAACAGCTTTACCTTGGTGAAAAGCAGCTCAAAATTATGCCTGAATCTTGCCTAAAATATTGACCTTTTTGCAGGATTAATGCCAAGACATTTTAACAGTTGGAAAAGTGTATGCAACTGAGCTAGCGAAGTAAATAATTAAGTGGCTTTAAAAGAGAAACTCACAAAGGGCTTTTACAAGACACCAGGAAATCATTCAATATTAAAAAGGCAAATAACTACTGTGGGACACTATTGTGTGAGATGCAGGAAGTCTTACTTTTCGTTTAACGTCCACAGACACACAGAGCAAAAGAGACCAGTAGAACCCCAGCTCAAGCATGTAGTACCAGTAATGAACATCCTGCACGGGCTAGAGACAACACAAACACAGGACCTTAAAGGAAACAGTGCTCATAAGGTTAAGAATAAAGAGTGAAAATATTCTGATACAACACAACAGCCTATTTGGTTAGAAACAGCCTGAATTACTGTTAACTAAGTGTTCTGCAGAAATGGAAAAGGAGCATTTCAACATAAAATGAGAATAAATAATGCACAAAGACAATTTTTGAAATCAAATACTACATCTAAGAGCTGTAAGGCAGGTTTGTATGTCCCAGATTCACAGACTGAAAATGTAAAATGTATTTATGTAATTTATCTAATTTAAACTTGTAAATAAAAATAAAGTCTTTTGAACGTTTTAAATCTAATTATTACACGCTTCTTTGGAATACTCTATTCTGATTGGTCAATGGCGCCATCTAGCAGTCATGATATTTCTCAGTAACAACCGCACAACCACCTATCAATCCACTCACCTGGGTTCTGCGAGCCATCTGTCCTGCTTTTCGGATCACTGTGCAATCTCTACAAGTAAGCTTATAAAATCATTTTAAAGCAAATCATCATTTCATGTCCATTTATTTATTTATTTGGCAAGTAGTCTTGTAATAGGTTGGATAATGAGGAGTCAGTCATTTTCACAAAATAAACCTCAACAGAACTCCGATGTAAACCAGAGGTGGATTTCAGCTGTTCAATGATTTCTTTCCTTTTACATAATTACATAACTTCAAAGCAAATCCATATTTTATGTCGATGTATTTACTTATTTGGTTTGTGGCCATATAATAACCGGGACAATTTAGACAATAAACCTGTTAAGGGTGATACAAGATCTGATCTTCCCGACAGCTTTTTTTTTTTTTTTTTTTTTGCGATTTGTTCCTTGAGGACGCAGAGAATCGCCTGCTTACAGTCTCTCCTCAGCAGTTCCCTGACACAAATAACTTTGTTATCTGTTCATCCAATATTGACTAACCATTTTCTGCATTTATTATTGTTATTATTAGCCTTGTCGGTTCAAAATAATAATAAAATAAAACGTATGTATACTGATATTAAATGAGCATAAAGTGTAGCTAAAAGGTATTTAAATTGTATTAGGTGTAATTTCGCGATTGTCTTGCAGGTGTCTGCATAAGTCTGTGTCCTTACGATGTTCTTAGCGCTGTACGATTACTCCAGAGCACTTGTTAATCTACAAGCATTTTCAAGTACTACTTCAGTTACGATGCTTTTGGGAAACGGGCCGCAAAACTAAGATGAATCGTAAGATGGATTCTACGATCTACTTAGGTTTACGATGCTTTTGGAAATGAGGCCCTGAGCATTTCAGAGGGCTAAAGACAGGGTCATGCAATACTACATTATGACGTTTTTGTGCAAAAAAACTTTACTAAACATAAGTGAATCCTAAAGAAAAAAGTTACATTAAAAAAATATGCATGTCCAGCCTGATCTCCTTAATATACCTAGCTATTTGTATGTTAATATTTGTAACATCAGAATGAGCTTTATTGCCAAGTATGCTTACACACACAAGGAATTTGTCTTGGTGACAGGAGCTTCCAGTGTACAACCATACAAAAACAATACAAAAACAGCAGCAAGACATAGATAATAATAAAAAATAATTATACACATACATACAGACACACATACATACATACACACATACACATGGGTAGTGCAAATCTAATACAATCTGTTATGTACAGTGCAAATGTTTTTTTTGTTTTTTTTTCAGAGGAATGTAATGGCAGAAGAGGTTGGATGTGTTGGATAAATATAAGAAAGACTAAACTGTGTATTGCATATAGTTATTGCTCAATGGGGCAATTTAACTGTTCATGAGATGGATAGCCTGAGGGAAAAAACTGTTCCTGTGCCTGATGGTTCTGGTGCTCAGAGCTCTGAAGCGTCGGCTAGAATGCAACAGTTCTAAAAGGTAGTAGGCAGGGTGAGTGGGGTCCAGAGTGATTTGTACAGCCTTTTTCCTCACTCTGGAAGTGTATAGTTCTTGAAGGGGGGGCAGGGGGCAACCAATAATCCTCTCAGCAGTCCAAACTGTCCTTTGTAGTCTTGTTATATCTGATTTTGTAGCTGAACCAAACCAGACTGTAACTGAAGTGCAGAGGACAGACTCAATGACTGCTGAGTAGAACTGTATCCCCTGTCTCATAAGCTGCTGCCTGTCCGTCAGAAAGCTGGTAATCCACTGACAGATAGACGTGGGAACAGAGAGTTGGTGTAATTTATTCTGGAGTATAGCTGGGATGATGGTGTTGAAAGCTGAACTGAAGTCCACAAAAAGGATCCTTGCATATGTCCCTGGTCTGTCCAGATGTTGCAGGACATGATGCAACCACATGTTGACTGCATCATCCACAGACCTGTTTGCTCGATAAGCAAATTGAAGGGGGATCTAGAAAGGGTCCAGTGATGTTCTTCAGGTGGGCCAACACCAGTCTCTCAAATGATTTCATGACCACAGACGTCAGGGCGACAGATCTGTAGTCATTAAGTCCTGTGATTTTTGGTTTCTTTGGGATGGGGATGATAGTGGAACGTTTGAAGCAGCATGGGACTTCACACTGCTCCAGTGATCTATTGAAGATGGGGGCCAGCTGGTTAGCACAGGATCGAAGACATGCAGGTGAAACGTTATGTATGTTATTGTTTGTATATTGTGTTGTGTGTAATTATGTGTATATTAGATTTTAAATTGTGTTGTAAATCTGATGTTTATTGTAAATTGGTATATGTCTTTATCACTGTCATGACTACTATGTTGCTCGGAACTGCACCCAAGTATTTCACACACTATTGCACTTGTGTATATGGTTGTGTGACAATAAAAGTGATTTGATTTGATTTGATTTGAAACGCCATCTGGGCCCTGTGCTTTCCTTATCCTTTGTAGTCGAAAGGCGCGGCTCACATCATCTTCACAAATCTTAAGTGCAGGTTGAGTAGCAGGAGGGGGGTTGCAGGAGGTGTTGGTGTTTGTGTGAAGTGAAGGTCAGAGTGGGTGTGGGGTGTGAGATTGGGCCCTTCAAATCTGCAGTAGAACACATTCAGGTCATCAGCCAGTTGTTGGTTCCCTACAGGGTTGGGGGTAGGAGTCTTGTAATTCTTAAATTGTTTCATGCCACTCCACACTGATGCAGGGTCGTTAGCTGAAAACTTGTTTTTCAGCTTCTCAGGGTATCTTTTTTTAGCCACTCTGATTCCCTTATTCAGTGTGTTCCTGGCCTGATTGTACAAGACTTTATCCCCAACTCTGTAAGCATCTTCTTTGGCCTGACGAGGCTGCCTGAGCTCTGCTGTAAACCACGGTTTGTCATTGTTAAATGTTAAATAAGTCCTAGTAGGAACGCACATATCCTCACAAAAACTGATATATGATGTAACAGTATCTGTGAGCTCGTCCAGATTGGTGTCTGCAGCCTCAAAAACACTCCAATCCGTGCAATCAAAGCAGGCTTGTAGTTCCAGCTCTGCTTCGTTGGTCCATCTCTTTACAGACCTTACTACAGGCTTAGCAGATTTTAATTTCAGCTTGTAGGTTGAAAGAAGATGAACCAGACAGTGATCAGAGAGTCCCAAAGCTGCTCTAGGAACAGAGTGATATGCATCCTTTATTGTTGTGTAGTAGTGATCCAGTATGTTCCTGTCTCTGGTGGGGCATGTGATGTGCTGTTTGTATTTGGGCAGTTCACGTGTGAGGTTTGCTTTGTTAAAATCCCCAAGAATAATAAGTAATAATAACTGAGTCTGGGTATTGTTGTTTTGTGTCTGTGATTTGATCAGCCAGCTGTTGCAGCGCCGCATTCAAACACGTTTGGCGCGATGTAAACACTCACCAGAATAAACGAGGAAAACTCCCGCGGCGAGTAGAAAGGCTTACAGTTAATAAAGAGCGCTTCCAAATTAGGACAGCGCATCCTCTTTAACGTTGTTACATCTGTACACCAACTTTCATTGATGTAAAAGCATGTTCCACCGCCTCTCGTTTTCCCCGTTAACTCCGCGAAGCGATCCGCTCTGAACAGCTGGAAGCCCGACAGATGTAATGCGCTGTCCGGAATGGCTTCACTCAGCCAGGTTTCTGTGAAGCACAAGGCAGCAGAGTTTGAAAAGTCCTTGTTTGTGTGGGTGAGGAGATGTAGTTCGTCTGTTTTGTTAGGGAGAGAGTGGAGAATTGCTAGATGAATGCTCGGCAGCATTGTTCGAAAGCCCCAACGATGGAGTTTGACCAGCGCACCGGCTCGTCTCCCTCTGCGTCTCATAGCGCGTTTAAACAACACAGCCGCACCTCCGACTAGAATATCAAACAAAACCACCGAATATTCAAAATCCGGGAAAATATTGACTGGTGTATGCTGTCGAATGTTCAGCAGTTCGTCTCTGGTAAAACTGACTGAAAAAAGATTACTAAACACAGGACAAACAAACAAAAACAACAAAACAATAGAAGCGCTCCACACCGAGGCGGACATCCGCGGCGCCATCATGATTTAAACGTACATGTTTGTACATTTGGATAGACACTAAAACGTACAATATGAACATTTTGAAAGCATCTAAAACATAAGCATTTTTACATACAGTATGTACAGCTTTAGAAATGTAAGATATTGACAAATCCATTACAAATATATTTGAATACGCAAATCTTTTATAAATATGTTTGTAAATTTTTACTGTTTTATAGATATTTTAGATCCCTTAACCCTACCCCAACCTCTAAACAACCAATTTTCAACACTTTAAAAAGATGTAACAAGTAGATTAATGTAAATTAGCAACAATTTGTTACAATAGATTAATTTATATATATATTATACAGCCGCTATTCCCACCCCTATACCAAACCACAACCATTTATTAAGTATATAAAAAAACGTAACAAGCAGATACAATTAAATCACAGTAATTTATTCTGTGAAAAAAGGCAAAATTCCATACAAAAGTAGTCCAAAGGATGATGCGCTGCATCCGAGGTGCTCCCTAGCGGCATACAAGAGCTTTGTGTGAGATAGAGAGTGGTAGGTTATTAATCGCTGAAAATCACGGCAATTTTTGAATGATGAAAACGAAACCAACATGGGTCTATTCTTCACACAAAGCTATCTAAAGATTTGGATTATAGCGAATGAATGAAATGGATTACACTTATTATTGTTTTATATGAATGAAACTGTTAAAATATCATATTATAATGTCAGCTGTGTTAAATAAACATGATGGCATTTAACTAATCTCATTGATTATAAATGCATTGAAATTAACTGATTAATTCCATGAATTCAATATTAATTGTGACTCTTATTTAGGCCTGAATTTTTCTCTGAAATAGGTCACTATCATAGTATGTAACCAAAAGTATCAGAATATATTTGGCAGAACATATACAAATGTTCTATTTATCTTACAAGATTAAGTTATGCTTTGTAAAGTTTTTGTCACTTGTGGAGTGTAATTCAGACAGGTGATCTCACCTGTTGAGGATATCCCCTCCAGCAGTCTCTCTGTTCCCAGAACCACGATGTCTATGAGGAAGATGAAAAACAGTGCTCAGTGCCAAACAAACGGCATTAATTACAATGAAACAGTGAGACCATGCTGACAAGAAAAACACTTCCTTTAACTGTGTGACCACGAAAGTGACAGTCATACATTGAAAGCCATGTGGTGTTGTGTTTCCAAAAATCATCTGCATTTAAACAAGAAAGCGGATACTTTTCCCAAGTTATTTTCTTGTTCATTTAACACACGCCAGTTTATAAGAAGTGTTTAAAGGAATAGAAAATATAACCCTAATGTCATCCTACTCACCCTCATGAAGTACCATAACTGTACCATACCTGTACCTGTATGACTTTCTTTCCTCCATGGAACACAAAAAGAGAAATTCTGAAGAATGTCCTGGATGTTTTTTTCTAAGAAGACTATGACTGGGGCCTGGGTAGCTCAGCAAGTACTGACGCTGACTACCACCCCTGGAGACGCGAGTTCGAATCCAGGGTGTGCTGAGTGACTCCAGCCAGGTCTCCCAAGCAACCAAATTGGCCCAGTTGCTAGGGAGGGTAGAGTCACATGGGGTAACCTCCTCGTGGTCGCAATTAGTGGTTCTCCCTCTCAATGGGACGTGTGGTAAGTTGTGCGTGGATCGCGGAGAGTAGCATGAGCCTCCACATGCTGCGAGTCTCCGAGGTGTCATGCACAACGAGCCACGTGATAAGACTGACGGTCTCAGACTTGTCCTCTGCCACCCGGATTGAGGTGAGTAACTGCGCCACCACGAGGACCTACTAAGTAGTGGGAAATGGGCATTCCAAATTGGGAGAAAAGGGGGTAAAGAAAATAAAAAAAGACTATGACTAAGAATTCACATTTTATAAAGGATGCAAAAGTGCCATAAAAGTTTATATGACCCGTGCGCTATATTTAAAGTCTTCTGAAGTCATACGATAGATTTGTATGAGAAGTCGTTATTGATTATTGAGTCAGTCCGATTCTTGAACGCATCAGTTATACTGGTTTTGTGAACTGCATCCATCGATTCTTTGAAAAGATCTGACACAAAGGAACGATTTGGTTACAAATTGGACATTCTCTCATGTACTTTCATGCATGTGCCAAGGAGTATCACAAGCCCTTACGACATTTAATCACGTGCAGGATCCGAATTATAGATCTACATCAGTATACATCTACAATTTGACATTTTAATTTCAATAGTGGTAATGTTAATGTGATTGTAACTGGTAAAAAAGCCTTTTAGGATATCTTTAACCTTGTGCGACCTTGCGTCCACATGTGTGGACGTTATATTTTGGCTTTGCTATACGTATATATAGAAATACACAATAAGACACACACACACACACACACACACACAATTTGTATCCAGTTCTCATGTACAAATTGCAATGGTGGTCACCTTAAATAACAGTGACTATTATTTAAGGTGACCGCCGTTGCAATTTGTACATACGTGTATATACTCTCTGTATAATTGAATATATAATAATAATAATTGAACAAATAAATTCGGGGGCACCAGACAGGTTTAGGCCTGTCACCGAGTGTAATTTGACCCTGGATAGCTCGAAGCCACCTGTTACACAATCTGTTAAAATGAACAGTTTTGTTTGAACTCAAAGAATACACATACTAAAAAGGTTCAATTCTCACTTGTGTATCATTTCAAAAGAACAAAGGTAAACAGATCTCACACAAATGAAACGCAAAAGGATGAATGATCAAAATAAACAATTATTAAGTATTCCCAAATAAACGTGTGCATATGGTTTTGTGTGTGTGTGTGTTTGTGTATATATATTGCAGGAATGAGAGGGTGCTAGTTAGGAGAGTTCACATGTACCTTGGTGTGGCTTGAGGCTTCAAGGACGCAGAGGGAGAGTCACAAACGAGGGTACTGGGTAGGTCAGCAAACCTAGGTGATCACCTGGCACTTCAGACACTTTTATCCAACATAACTCTGCGACAGAGCACTTCAGCAGGTCAGCAATCCTCTGCTACTCATGCCACTCCATTTTAAACATTGAGTCAGTGGTTGGATGGTTTGGTCCATTCTTGGTATCAAGGCAAACAATGTTGAGCATTAGTTCATACCTTTTTGTAGTCCTCTTTGTTCTTTTCTTACTCCAATGGCGCTCCTCATATCACACGTACACTGGGCAAACTTTCTCCAAGCATGAACTCTGTTCACCCCAAACTTGTCTCACACTTCTGTCTCACACCTGGTTCACTCAAATGAGCAGCCATTTAACACTCTCAGGTTTGGGATTGGTGGCGGATCCTTAAAGTGACAGAGCACATTTTCTCTCCGCCACAAAATACAAATCTGTTATATACAGTGCAAGGGAATGTAATGGCAGATGAGGTAGGATATGTTGTGCTCTAGGTCCTCATGGTGGTGTAGTGGCTCGCCTCTATCCGGGTGGCAGAGGACGAATCTCAGTTGCCTCCGCGTCTGAGACCGTCAATCCACGCCTCTTATCACGTCGCTTGTTGCGCGTGTTACCCTTGGAGACATAGCGCGTGTGGAGGCTTCACGCTATTCTCCGCGGCATCCACGCACAACTCACCATGCACCCCACCGAGAACGAGAACCACATTATAGCGACCACGAGGAGGTTACCCCATGTGACTCTACCCTCCCTAGCAACCGGACCAATTTGGTTGCTTAGGAGACCTGGCTGGAGTCACTCAGCACGTCCTGGATTTGAACTCACAACTCCAAGGGTGGTAGTCAGTGTCAATACTCGCTGAGCTACCCAGGCCCCAGTAGCTAATGATCTTGATTGAATGACTTGATTGTGAAATTGTACTAGAGAAAATGCCGTTACAGATATAAAAAATTACAGTTGAAATTTCATTGTTGATATCAAGAATGGGTTTTTCATATCAAAAATATGCATTTTCACTAGTAGTAATTCCATTGCTGATATCAAGAATTAGACTTATAGATATTTATAATTAATATCCTGCACATTATTAAATGTCTAAATGACTTGTGGAGAGCTAGAGCTTTCAGTGCATAATGACTTAAGTTTCGATTAATTCTTCACACAAAACTAACGCTTGGCTTCAGAAGACTATAAATGTAGCACAAACGTCATATGAAACCCTTTCATGATATTTCTATGGTGCTTTTTTGTCATTTTGGAGCTGAACTTTCATTATATGCAAAAAAATTTAAAAAATACTTTCAAAGATTCACCTTTTGTGTTCGACGGAAGAAAGAAAGTCATATGGGTTTGAAACAACATGTGGGTAAATGAGTAAATGATGACAGATTTGTCTTTTTTTGGTGTACTATTCCTTTAACACATGTAGGTTGGAAGAAGCCTCCTGAAAAAACATTATTACTAAACCATCTCTTTGTTAAGACCCTAACAAGGGGACATTAATTAGGGCATTACATAAAAGACACCAACCCCAAAGGGCCGAGACTCACTTAAAGTCATATGGGAACAAAGCTTCAAATATCAACTCACGTTAATTAAAGACGCAAGTCCCGCGGTGAAAGCAACTAGGTAGAACACAAATCTCCAGCTGGGAAAAACAAAAAATATGGAGTATGCACTGTACACTCTTAAAAATAAAGGGTTTTCAATGGTTCTTTGCAGCACAATAGGTTCAGATCAATAGCCATTTTTGACTGTATAGGTTTCTGGGTTCTTTAAAGCACCAGTACAGATATGGTTTTCTAAAGAACTAGAGAATAAAACAAAAATGACAACAATTAAATGCTTGAAGAGAACTTACCTGGCCTCACAGAACTTCTTAATGTTGCTCGGCCGATCCTGGTTTCTACGGTTACGGAACCAGGTCTCAACCTGCCTATAAGTCAAGTTGCTCTGGTTCACGAGGCTGGCAATCTCATTCTAGATGGAAAAAAAAAATGCATTAAATGACAATGAACAAAGTTCATTAAACATACGTATATTCCTTTAAAAAACATGCACTGTATGTTAATACACCTTTAATGGAAGTCTATGGGGCAAGCGTACAGTGCCACAAATAAACGCTCTATCACACTATTTTAAAAGTATATACACAATGTAAAAATTACACATGTTAGCATGAGGCCAAAAGGGACGTTAAAATCCACAAAGCATTGTTTACTGTACATGGATCCACCCTCAGGAATTACACCAGTAATTCCTAACCAGAAGTTCATCTGCCTAGAAAAGTAGTCCCACCTCAAACGGACAATTTAGACAACGTTACAGCTCAAATATCAAACTTTTTAAATGAAACATTTCATATAAGTGCTTAAACAAAAATACAAGCTTCACATTTTTGCTTTTAAACCCTCCGGTACACTAACCCCATAGACTTCCATTGTAAGTGTATTACTGTAAACATGATTTTTGTTTGTTTTCACAAACTGCGGGACGAATCATGTTTTATCTATACCAGCGAATAATAAACAGGCTAAAGTTGTATCTAGATTATCTGTTGGCTTGTTCTGGATTATCTTTTAACCCTTCAAGTGTCAGTTAAAAAAACTTCACCCTCTTCCTCTATGTGGTCTGACGTCTACACACTCATTTGCAAGGGATTATAGATTTTCCAGGAAGGTAAGATGCAAAAAAAACAAGGGTTGTTAAATAATCTCTCAGATCCATATGTTTGCATATGTATATGCAGATACATACCTGTGTTTTTGTATGCATGTGTGTTTGTGTGAGTTGCGGGTGTGTATGTATGTGTTTTGGCCCCTGAAGTGAGATAAATCTGACAAAATCTCCCTTTGGTGATGCCCTCAAAAGCAAAAATGATATAAAGTTACAGGGAATGTGTGGGTGTGTATATGTGTGTGGGTGTGTATATGTGTGTGTGCATGCGTGTACTCACCTGCGTTGGTTGTCTGCTGTTTTTACAGTAAAAGGCCTCCAGATTTGGGGCAGGAATGACTTTCAAACAAACTCGATCTTTAACTCCTAAAGCTCTGCTCAGAGGACGTGCTACACCTCTGCATGGAAAAACAGGAAATAAAGGTTTCAGGACAGGAAGTGTATAGTCACTGTCTTATTTTGTTGTTGTTGTCAGGTTGTTACTTATTTGAACTGTGCAGACAACCTCACACACTGAAAACAATTAATTTGGCCCTTGGTGAATTGTACGTTATACAATATCTTTTTATTTTTATTCATTTTAATGCATTCCTCAGGTCTTTAGTGCATGGGACCTCATTCCAGCCCCTGAACCTCATCCATTTTTTGGAGTTATGCCCACATCTCTTTAGCATTCCTCAACCTTTGTCTTCTGAATAGCGAAAAAAAAAAAAAAGGAAAAAAAAGGCAAAATTGCAACAAAAAATACAAAATAAAATAAAACAACTGCTTAATTACCAAAAGTGTAAAGGACCATTAAAGACCCGAGATATGTAATAGTGTCGCTTTTTATTTTTGCGCTTCCATAAATAATATTTTTATGATTATTTCATGTATTTCTTTGTTTATTGTAAGACAAATGAGTTCTATATTCATACAAATAACTACTATATTACATTGATTTTCTGTGTGACAATGGTGAATTATAAGTATCCCATATGCGTGTTTACACTTACTCAAGGTGGTGCTGATGTTTCAGTGATTGACTTGATTTATATTTGACATTGTAATTTGATGAAGAAGCAATGTGGAAGTAAACTATAGCAAGTTTAACACATGAACAGTTTGATTTGGCTATTGTCATTAGGGTGTATTACTGAAATTATTTAAGTAGTGCCTGTATTTAGACTCAATAAGTGCATGATTATATTTTCGTTTAGTTTGAAATCTAATTTGAATTTAGAAATATTTTCGGTTACATTTTCAAAACCAGTAAATCGACAGTAGAAGTGAAGTGCGTGTCAATACAATCACTGTTAATGCTGGCCATGATTTGTGTGTCAGCAGATGAAAATAATTAATAATACTTACATTTGATATAACTGAACATAGCGTACATCCAAATCCTGATGAGAATAACATTTTCTAAGCATATAAAAAGAGCGTATCACAGTAATAGAAATATGCCTGACATTCATCGAGGACACAGTTAATGAAGAAAAGAACGTAAAGTCTATATTTCTATTCTTCTAATTCATTGCATACGGATAATTTACACTACCATCCTTATAATGAATGTGCTGTCTTTGTTTATTTCGCTGGAGGGAATGGATATAATAGGACGCAGACACCGAAATAACCAGAAACAAACCTCATATGACCCAGCCCATTAGCGCTAAGCATGTGCGATTTCGCCAGCCCACTTGCGCCTAGACTTAGCACATGCTTGCACAAAAAAGCAATGGTCATGCCCATTGCCTTTGCACTTATGATTTATGGTATAGCGCTGTGCTTAACACTTGCACTTAAGGCCCATAAAGTTAATTTTTATTTTAAGCTAAAGTCTCATTCGCTTTTCATTTAATGTTACTGCCTTGCAGAAGATGAAATTGAGGTCCTACAGAGCAAGATATGTTGTTTTATGTGTAACATTGTCTTTGCATATGAATATGCATTGTTTGACTTTAATTAGACTGTTGAAAGATAATACGGGACCAAACATAGGCGAGAGGGGTCACAGCATCATCTGACATCTTTTTGTTGTTATAGCGATAAGCTGCCGCAGCAACCATGTCACACACACATGCTGTGTTTGCATGCTGCAGTTTGTTGCTTTAGTGTACCCCTCCCATCCTATATCATACTACCTCTCGTGTGTTCCCTTGGGTGCGCTAACACAATACACAAAAACACACCTGCTTCACGCATGACTCTCTGACAGCCAGGTCATCATTCACAAAGACAGCGAGTAAACTTACACGACAGCAGACGCCAAACGCACAAAACTAAACAAAGAGATTTCATATGGAGGCGAAACAGCTCAGTACAGCAGATTTATGCATACATATTAAAGTAGAAGAAGATTTTCACATTTTCTGAAGAAAATACGAGCACAATTTGAGGTATATTTCATGACTGTAGTAAAAATGGTGCAGGGCGTGTTCCACAGCAATGTGTTGGGGAAAAATATAATAATAAGCAGTATGAGCAATAATAAAGTGATGCTTCAAGCTGGCCTAAGCAAACACTACTAAAGTCAAATTAAAGGGATATTCCATGTTCAATAAAAGTTAAGCTCAATCAACAGCATTTGTGGCATAATATTGATTACTACAAAAATAAATTTTGACTCATCCCTCGATTTCTTTAAAAAAAGCAAACATTTGTTACAGTGAGGCACTTACAATGGAAGTGAATGGGGGCCAACTTTTTTTTAACATTAAAATACTCAATGTTTCAAAAGAACAGCCACATTTTTACTATAAATCTCCAATTTCACTTTCACATTCTTCTTCTTTTGTTTTTAGCGATTCACATTATTTGTGCATATTGCCACCTACTGGGCAGGGAGAAGAATTTATAGTAAAAAAGGACTCAAAAGGACAGTTCACCCAAAAATGAAAATTATCTCATTATCTACTCACCCTCTTTGAAGAAAAATAGAAAAATATCTTAGCACAGTAGGTCCTTAAAATGCAAGTGGATGGAGATTTCTCTTTTGAAGCTCCAAAAATCACAGAGAGTCAGCATAAGCGTCATCCATATAACTCCAGCGGTTAAATTAATGTCTTTTAAAGCAATACGATCGCTTTTGGTGTGAAAAAGATCAATATTTAAGTACTTTTTAACTATAATCCAACGTGAGGGTAAGCTTCACGAGAGGGTGGAGTCCAAGAGGTCTCTCGTGTGTCGTATTCGCGTTGCCAAGATACTGACGTAATCTCACTTTCTCCACTCGGTTAGGACATCCAGGATAAGCAGATAAACACCCCAATGTGAGTAAAGAAACAGATAAATGGGTAATTCTCACGAAACTGAGCTTGAACCACGGCATTGAGGATTTCTATATAAAAATCTATATCAAATTCTATTCTGCTAATTGAACACAATAGATATACTGTACATGTGCTCCATCTTGGACATAAAGATTACAAAGGATGTCGTTTTATTTAAAATTTTTAATGAATTTTCTGGTTAAATTCTCATTACCGCAAGGTGTCCAGCTTCAAAATTAAGACTATTAAATGTAGTAAAAACAAAATATAAAAAGAAATTTCAATAATGCATTTTGTACCCAATACCCAATTGTAAATGAAAATAATTTATTTGACATTCCAAACATCATTATCTGGATAACAGAATGAGAAAAACTGGTGTCCATCAAACCATTTCTCTGTATTGCAACGCTTTTGGCTGCCTTTTTGAATCACAAAATGTTTGTGAAGACTTATTCCGCTATGATAAATCAGATAAATCAGCAAGAGAAGAAGCTCAAACATGGATACTCAGATACTTGTCACCTCACTTTGTTTTACTAAAAATGTTGTAGTTGTGTCTATATAACCTGTTTCAGACACTTTGCATTCTCATTACCGCAACAGATGCTACATTTAATAGACAATGGCTTTAATTGCCAAATATTTAGTTTTTACATACCTCAGTAAGATGAAGCAATAATTTTTGCTCACTTGTAATGGTTGCCCCTATTATCAGGGTTATTGTGTCGGGTCACCTCATTACCGCAACACACTTAATCATTACCGCAACATTTGTATAATAGTTTCGGTAATGAGAAACTATTCTGTTGTTCAGTATTTTAACTTAAAATTGTCTTTTTAGTTCCAATATGAATGCATTTTAATACTATAAATGCATTATATTGTTATGCAGGTTGAAAGAGAGAGAGCTGCTGCTGAAGTAAGATTCACAATATTGAGAGGTATAAGCATATTGGCCAAAACAATGTTTTGATATTTTTGTATGCTACCTTTTCCATTGTTATTCCATGAATCGTTTGTGCTCATACTTGTTTTACTTTATATATTTAGCCTATGATAGGCTGTTTATGTGACATTTTACCCCATATAGTGTGTAAACATGCGCTGCTATTGGAGAAAGTTGTCACAAAAGCTTTAGCTTTTTTCCTGGGCAATAAAACTGAAAATGTTCAATAACTTTTTTGTAGCCAAATCTTTTAGGTATGTGGCAATGCAGAAGATGAGAAGTTGACTCAAAAATACCCCCCAACCCTGATAAATATTCACTGCAGTAAAAAGTGTGACAACTAGCCCCAGTCTCCCCTGTAACAAAATAATATAATTAAATAAAACAAAAATAATAATTACATTGAAATAAAATTTGTAGTCATGTTGTCTGTCTTGCCCATTTTTTGTCAGACCTAAAAGTTAATATTTTACATACCATTTCAATAAATGTACTTAAAATTCTCATTTACACAATGTCTCCATTTGTGTCACCAAATAAATAAATAAAACATATGCATGTCATACTAAATGTTTTCAAAATTAAGAAAAATCATAGATTGAATATTCATGTATTAAAACATTTTTAAAAATTGCCTGAAAATTAAATGTCCATCAGTTCTTATTCTCTGTCCACCAAGATTGTTTCATAAAGATTGATGTTTTTTTTTTTTTATGAAGCAGAACACCTTTAGCTTTGACCTTCAAAATGGCTACAACATATGTTACATTTTTACTAAAACATATTCTTTTCCATATTTAGAGAAAAGTTGAAAAGTATGTTTTTAAACCATTATATAATTAATTAGTGTCCAAATATGAAACTTATGCAAGAATATAATTTCAACAGAGTCATTAGCTTCTCTACTTTTAGCAAAACATTTTGAGGTCTCTACTTGGCCCTGTGGAATAGACCTGTTTCTGTGAAAATGTGACCTATATTTATATGGAAAAAAGTTCAGATATTGCTATAATTGAACCTTTTTATTAAAGTTTTGCTAAGTCATTACCTTCTCTACTGTTAGCAAAACATGCCAAGTTTTATTGTAATAAAATAGATAATGATGACATGTTCTTAAATTGTTCTTAAAAATGTATTTAAGTGTTTTGGTACCATCAGCTGTTCTTTAATAAATTATTATACAGCTAAAGCTGGTGTGCTAATACACTTAACTTGAGTGTATCACAATTTTAAAGGCTATCCAAGCGATCTAGGTTGTAACATGTTGTGTAACAGGAATCAGGTAGACATTAACAGCCAATAATGTTCATAAATAATGATTTAGGTGCTTGAGAGTGGACGGAACGATCTTATCAATTTTTTAATGAAATTTAACAGTAAATCTTGAATGGAATTCTCATTACCGCAACTTTTTTATCATTACCGAAACACATGACATTACCTTATATTTACACAACAAAGAAACTTTAACAATTATTAAAAGGCAATTATGATCATTTATCCTTATATCAATCATTACACATAAACCTTTTTTTAAAACTGTTTGGGTTCATCTGAAAAACACACACACACAAAAAAAAGGTGTGACATTGGTAGGTGTGTTTCGGTAATGAGATAAATTGTTTATTTTTTTAATCAAATTTGGTAAATAATGATTATTTGTTTAAAGCATCTAATAAAGGTTGGTATGTAAAGTTCAAATCTATTTTAATTGTATTGTTAATTGTAAATTACGTAGATTTTTGGCCACAGTTGCGGTAAGTCCCTCGATTTGTTTAAAAAAAGCAAACATTTGTTACAGTGAGGCACTTACAATGGAAGTGAATGGGGGCCAACTTTTTTTTAACATTAAAATACTCAATGTTTCAAAAGAATAGCCACATTTTTACTATAAATCTCCAATTTCACTTTCACATTCTTCTTCTTTTGTTTTTAGCGATTCACATTATTTGTGTATATATCGCCACCAAGACATTAATTTAACAGCTGGAGTTGTATGGATGACATTTATGCTGACTGTCTGTGATTTTTGGAGCTTCAAAAGAGAAATCTCCATTCACTTGCATTTTAAGATGTTTTTCTATTTTTCTTCAAATATGTTCTGGTGAAGAAAGAAAGTCATACACACCTGTGTATAAATCTCCCATTTATGTCAAAAATGCTAGAAAAGGTAGAGTCCTCCCAACTATGTTCATTTTTACAGAGAAACCATTTTACATATGAAGAATTTCAGTCAAACTTTCGGCCCCATCATAGTACAGAGACTGCACTTATCAGAGTTACAAATGACGTGCTCTTATCATCTGATCGCGGCTGCACTTCTCTTCTAGTGCTTTTAGATCTTAGTGCTGCCTTTGACTCCGAAGATCATGACATTCTCTTGGATAGGCCTGAGAATTATGTTGGCATTTGTGGACAGGCAATAGCATGGTTTAGGTCATATCTCTCTGACTGCTACCGCTCTGTATGTGTAAACAAGGAACTGTCAGATCAAAATAAAAGTTATGGAGTGCCACAGGGATCAGTTTTAGGGCCTCTGCTTTTCCCCCTATATATGCTCCCCCTGGGAGACATTATCAGGAACCATGGAATTAGTTTTAACTGTTATGCCGACGATACCCAACTTCATATATCTTTGAAACCCGACGAAAATTCACAATTTTCCAAATTAAAAGAGTATATAAATGATATCAAAGAGTGGGTGCCTAGAAATTTCCTTCTACTCAATTGCAGTAAAACAGGGGTACTAAGTATTGTAACAAAAACCTCAAAAATTAAGACGCTAAAATATAATCTGACTCTTGATGGATGTACTGTAACATCAACTTCTACAGCAAAAAATGTAGGTGTTATATTTGACAGCAATCTAACGTTTGAAAAACACATTTCCAATATTTGTAGAACAGCTTTCTTCCACCTCATAAATATTGCTAAGTTACGACACATGCTATCTGTTTCTGATACCTACATAGCAGTGTTCGGAACTCAGACACACTCTCTCAGTTTAAGTCTAGACTAAAGATTTATCTATTCAGCCAGGCATACACCTATTTTACCTTCAATTCATAGTTATGCTGCTTTAGTTAGGTCTGCCAGAACTGGAAACACTCCTCTAATTCTTTAACTCTGCTTTAAAGTGAATGGCATCTACGTACATTTTATTCTATTTCTTTCCCTGTCTAAACCTCAGGGATCATATCCAACACTCTCTCAAAGAATACAAAAAAATAAAATAGAAAATTAATTAACCAATAACAAAAGCCTTTATCGGCCAAAATCATCTACGTGTATTTCCTCAGTTAATTCGGGATGACTTCAAGGATTTTAACACTAAAACTTATAGTTCATACAAAATCATTTTGTTTAACCATTGACCCGCAACACTTAATTAGTTTACTAATTTTAACCACTAATAGTTCTAAACATAAATAACAAATATTGGCATTATATCCATTCATTTTCTGTTATAGCATAATTTCATGTACAGCTGCTTTAAAACAATGCCTGTTTTGAAAAGCTCTATACAAATAAATTTGACTTGACTTGACATGAGGGTGATTAAATAATGAGTGAATGTTCATATCTGGGTGAACTATCCCTTTAAATATTGAGCTGTTTCTCACCCACATTTATCATATCTCTTCTGAAGATATGGATTAAACCACTGGAGTCATATGGATTGCTTTTATGCTGCCTTTATGTGCTTTTTAGATCATCAAAATGTTGGTACCCATTCACTTGCATTATATGGACATACAGAGCTGAAATATTCTTTTAAAAATCTAAATTTGTTTTCTGCAGGAGAAAGAAAGTAAATGATGAGATAATTTTCATTTTTGGGTGAACTACCCCTTTAAAATCCTTCAGAACATGATAAAATCATCAGTCACCTCTCAAATGCATAACGAAGCATGATGAATCCCAGAGCTAACGGCAGAGAGATGAGCAGATCCCGCGGGAGAGGCTGGTGAAATCCCTCCATCTTTTCCATATCCTCCCAGCTGATCCCAGGAGGAAGCCAGTATTCTTGCTTCCAGAGCCAATCGTTGATCCACTCCATCATTAAGCTGTGCAAAAACAAAATATAAACAATAAACAAAAAAAGAATATAAACAAAACAACAGCTTAAACAAATGGGGGGTGGGGGGGGGGTAATGTTCAATGGATATTTAATTAATGTGACAATTCACCCAAAAATTCATCATGTTGTTCCTAGCTTGTGTGACTTACTTTCTTCTGTGGAAAACAAAATGAAGATGTTGTGCAGTATGTCAGTGTCAGTCAGTGTTCATTTTTATTGATGTTTTTTTTTCCACACAATGAAAGTGAATGGTGACTGAGGTTGTCATTCTACATCTACTTTTGTGTCCCACGGAAGAAAGAAAGACATTTATTTTAGGGTGAACTACCCCTTTACTGAACAATTAAGATTTTCACCATCTGTACACTCATGGTTATGATGTTGTGACAATAAAGGGTGATTTGATTTTGACAATTACCATATACAGTACATATTCATGATAGATTATAGTTATAGATAAAGTATTTATAGATATCGGAGTGGTTTTCAGTTTGTATATCAGGTTCTAATCTTTGGAACTACTCAATTTAAACAATTATAACAATTATATTATAAGTGTTTTAATGTCGCCATTAAGACCCTCAATGGTCTTTTGCAAGCATTTTAACAAAGAGTAATTTCTAGCCAGTGAAATATTTTAGAACTGAGCACAACTAGAAAACAAAAATGGTATTACCATGATACTTGAAAAAAAACATAGTTCTACCATGGTAAAAGTCACAAAAACATGGTACTACCATGGTAAAAGTCACAAAAACATGGTACTACCATGGTAAATGTAAAACAAACATGGTACTATCATGGTACACGACCAAAAAACATGGTATTACTATGATACGTGGCCAAAAAACATGGTATTACCACAGTACATTACACTATCATGGTAAATGAAAAAAAAATCAAATAACACTGTAGTACTATGGTACACTACCAAAAATACATGGTACTATCATGGTTCATGGCCAAAAAAACATGGTACTATTATGGTACATGTCCAAAAACATAGTACTACCATGGTAAATGTCCCAAAAACATGGTAATACCACAGTACATTACCAAAAAACATTGTACAATCATGGTACATGCTGAAAAAACACTGTAGTACCATGGTACATGACCAACAAAACATGGTACCATCATGGTACATGACCAAAAAATTGGTAATCTCCCAAAAACATAGTACTGCCATGGTACATGCCATAATAACATAGTACTACCCAGTGTTTGAAATGAACTTTTTGGCTCACCGGCCACTGTGGCTAGTAGTTTTCCAAGGTCACTAGCCACTCAGCATTTTCACTAGCCAAAATCCCCTAACTTGCAAAAAAAATTATAAAGGAGACTGGAGACTGTAACTGACTGCATGCGTTTGTTTGCACATTTCATTTAAACAAAATTACGAGTTCAGCAGGACACAGCCTAATGGTTTAAGTAACCTATAAAATATCCAAAGGCAAACGCCACTTAGTACAGGAGTAGTATAGAACAGGATGAAAATTTGTCAATTATTTTTCCATAATTCATGGAAGTTTCAACTCCTCCAAATTGTACTTGCCTCTGAAAGTTTACCATTATTCTTACATTGTTTAACACATTTGTAATGACAAGGCTGTTAGGTAAGACAAAGGTTGGCTTCACATTACTGTGGTTAGGTTCATGTTGATAGTCTTTTCTAAACTGTAGTATTTGTTATGAAAATGCTAATAGCCTAAAAACGTTTAGAAACCTTTAACTATACTTTCACAGTTATAGCCTAATAAAAATAAAGTCAAACAGATTTGCCCTAATAGATTTCAAATTAATCTATACAAGTTACTAGTTAGTGTTACTGCATTAAACAATTTACAATGCATTCAGAAAGTATTCAGACCCCTTCATTTTTTTCACATTTTGTTATGTTACATCCTTTTTTAAAAAATATATAAAAAAATCACATCAATCTACAACCCATACCCCATAATGACAAAGTAAAAACCAGATTTTTGATAACTTTGCAGATTTATTAAAAAGAAAAAAAACTGAAATATCAAATTGACATAAGTATTCAGACCCTTAACTCAGTATTTAGTGGAAGCACCTTTGGCAGCGATTCCAGCCTCAAGTCTTTTTGGGTATGATGCGACAAGTTTTGCACACCTGGATTTGGGGATTTTCTGCCATTCTTCCCTGCACATCCTGTCTAGCTCTGTCAGGTTGGATGGGGACCGTCGGTAGACAGCCATTTTCAGGTCTCTCCAGAAATGTTCGATTAGGTTCAAGTCTGGACTCTGGCTGGGCCACTCAAGGACATTCACAGAGTTGTTCCTAAGCCACTCTTGCATTGTGTGTTTAGGGTCATTGTCCTGTTGGAAGGTGAACCTCTGGCCCATTCTGAGGTCCTGAGCGCTCTGGACCAGGTTTTCATTAAGGATATCTCTGTTTTTTGCTGCTTTCAGCTTTCCTTCAACCTTGACCAGTCCCCCAGTCCCTGCCACTGAAAAACACCAAACAGCATGATGCTACCACCGCCGTGCTTCACCGTTGGGATGGTATTACGCAGGTGATGAGCGGTGCCTGGTTTCCTCCAGACATGACGCTTGGAATTGAGGCCAAACAGTTCAATATTCATTTCGTCAGACCAGAGAATCTTGTTTCTCACAGTCTGAGAGTCCTTTAGGTGTTTTTTTGCAAATTCCGAGCTGGCTTTTATGCGTCTTGCACTGAGGAGAGGCTTCCGTCTGTCCACTCTGCCATAAAGCCCAGATCGGTGGAGTGTTGCAGTGATGGTTGTCCTTCTGCAAGTATCTCCCACCTCCACACATGATCTCTGGAGCTCAACCAGAGTGACCATCGGGTTCTTGGTCACCTCTCTTACCAAGGCCCTTCTTCCCCGATTGCTCAGTTTGGCCGGGCAGCCAGCTCTCGGAAGAGTCCTGGTTGGTCCAGACTTCTTGCATTTAAGAATTATGGAGGCCACTGTGCTCTTGTGAACCTTCAATGCAGCCGAATTTTTTCGATCTTTTTTCCTAGATCTGTGCCTGGACACAATCCTGTCTCTGAGCTCTGCAGGCAGTTTCTTTGACCTCATGGCTTGGTTTTTGATTTCCAATGCAGGAAAAACACTGAAAAAACATCACCCGCCAAAGTGGCTATTACGAGTGACAGAGTTACCTGCCACGGCCGATTTTTACCCGCATTTGGCTGGTTGGCGGGTGTTAATTTCAAACCCTGGTACTACCATAGTAAATGTCCCAAACACATGGTACTTCCATGGTACATGACTAAAAAACATGATACTACCATGGTAAATGTCCCAGGAACATGGTACTTCACCAAAAAAACATGGCTCTACCATGGTACATGACCAAAAAACATGGCACTGTAACTGGTCCTGCTCGACACGCTCCAAGCGGGATTCGAACCGGCATGGGAGACGGGCACGCTAATGAGGAGGCTAAAGGCTACCGCCTCTAGCTTCAGTCGCTAGTGCGCCTCTTGAGGCCAGGGGAGTGAGGTTTACACACACCACACAGCTATCACGTACCAGCTGGCTCCTGTTACAGTACTATCATGATCCATGACCAAACAACATGGTACAAGCATGGTACTTGACCAAAAAACATGGTACTACCATGGTAAATGTCCCCAAAACGTGGTACTACCATGGTATATGTCCCAAAAACATAGTATTTCAATGGTACATGACCAAAAAACATGGTTTAACCATGGTAAATGCCCCCAAAACATGGTACTATCATGATCTATGACCAAAAAACGTAGTACTACCATGGTAAATTACCAAAGAACATGGTACTATCATGGTACATGACCAAAAAACCTGGTACTTCCATGGTACGACCAAAATGGTATAACCATGGTAAATGCCCCAAAAACATGGTACTATCATGATCATGACCAAACAAAGTGGTACTACCATGGTAAATGTCCCAAAAACATAGTATTTCCATGGTACATGACCAAAAAACATGGTACTATCATGATCTATGACCAAAAAACTTAGTACTACCATGGTAAATGACCAAAAAACATGGTACTATCATGGTACATGACCAAAAAACATGATACTACCATGGTAAATGTCCCCAAAACGTGGTACTACCATGGTAAATGTCCCAAAGACATAGTATTTCCATGGTACATGACCAAAAAACATGGTATTTCCATGGTACATGACCAAAAAACATGGTACTATCATGATCTATGACCAAAAAACTTAGTACTACCATGGTACATGACCAAAAAACATGGTACTATCATGGTACATGACCAAAAAACATGGTACTTCCATGGTACATCACCAAAATGGTATAACCATGGTAAATGCCCCAAAAACATGGTACTATCATTATCATGAACAAAAAAAGTGGTACTACCATGGTAAATGTCCCAAAAACATGGTATTTCCATGGTACATGACCAAAAAACATGGTACTATCATGATCTATGACCAAAAAACTTAGTACTACCATGGTAAATGACCAAAAACATGGTACTATCATGGTACATGACCGAAAAACATGGTACTTCCATGGTACATGACCAAAATGGTATAACCATGGTAAATGTCCCAAAAACATGGTATTTCCATGGTACATTACCAAAAAACATGGTACTATCACGATCTATGACCAAAAAACGTAGTACTACCATGGTAAATGACCAAAAAAACATGGTACTATCATGGTACATGACCGAAAAACATGGTACTTCCATGGTACATGACCAAAATGAAATAACCATGGTAAATGTCCCAAAAACATGGTATTTCCATGGTACATGACCAAAAAACATGGTACTATCACAATCTATGACCACAAAACGTGGTACTACCATGGCAAATGACCAAAGAACGTGGTACTACCATGGCAAATGACCAAAAAACTTGGTACTATCATGGTACATGAACAAAAATTTTGGTACTAGCATGGTAAATGTAAAAAACAAAACAATACAAAATAAACATGCTACTATAATTGTACATGACCACAAAACGTGGTACTTCCATGGTACTTTTTGTTAGTGCATACCTGTAAGATTTTAAACAGATTTGCGTATGGTAAATAGCTATGACAGTTAGATATGGTCAAAAACACTTATTGAGCCATAAAAGAAGTCGTCATGTACATCAAGATAAAACTTTGTTGTTGTTTCAGTTATCTCTCTTGTCTGTAGTAAATATTTCTCATGACACACCTGCCTGAAAAATCACCTGCCAGATGACAGCTGATACCTTTGCTTTAACAATGAAATATATTCTTGTTTTAAAAGATATACATGGTTAGTGGCATAACACATATTAATTGCATTACAGGCATTATAAGGAAAAATTCAAAATGTTCATTACCTTTAACTATGTCCACAACAGTTCACAGGTCCAATTGGATGTATTACGGTGTATGATGAGTGTAATAGTGAATTAGACGGAATGATGGTGTAATAGTGTGTATAATAGTGAATTAGGATGTACGAAGGTGACTGCTGGTGTATTAGTCCGTATGATGATGGTGTATGATTTGTGCAGCTCTGATTAGCGGAGTTTGCGCAAATTATTGTCCACGTGCATTTGCATCCGGACTCACAATACAATCGCAGTGCATAAAGAATTCTTAAAATAATATTTAAACGACATTATCCTCCCTCCTTGATAGCGCTGCTGTAACAAACATAATAAATAAATAAATAAATAAATAATCCTGTATGTATCTTCAGATAAATGTGCAGAACAAACCTCTGATGTTCCTGATGTCTCTCTCTCTGCAGATGACCGTCTACGGTTCACGAGAGACACTTATGTCCGTGGGCGTGTCGAGAGACACTTTTGGGGAATCGGTTCCTTTGACTCGTTTTAGTGAATCATTTTAACAACCGATTCAGCAGTTCATTTGACTTATCGCTCAAAAGGGCTATTGGGGTGTGGAAGAGTTAAAATAATATAAATGTCGTTTTTTAGTGCCTGATTGAGTCTATGTGTCACACTTGCTGTTTCACGAAATAAAATGTTTTAAGTTCATAGTCGATTTGTCGAACCAGATTTAACAAACAACAATATTACGCTTTGTTTGGGGTTCCTATGTTACTCACACCGTTTTCCTAACGAGGAAATACTTACTACCACGACAACCAAATATGATCTTTGTGTCTTTAGTAACTTGTGAGCAATGTTGGGTGTAATGCATTACTAAGTAATTAATTACTGTAATTAAATTACTTTTTCATTGAAAAAAAGAGTAAAGTAAGGGATTACTCTTAATTTTTCAGTAATTTAATTACAGTTACTTCTGATGAAAAATGTGTTGAATACTGTAGACTATAGAACAATTCTATATAAAACAATTAAATCAAAATTTAACGTCTAATGTTAAAATGTATGTTTTCTAATTTAACGCTGCCCCTTTAAATTCTTTGGCCAGTTCATGAATAATTTATTTTATTTTATATGATTTATTTGAAAGAAATGAAAGAACAGTTTCATGTCCATCCTTGTATATTTCATCTGGTCGAGGTTGATAAGGATTTTAGAAAGTAATTAGTAATAAGTAATGCAATTACTTTTCAGACAGAGTAATTAGTACTGTAATCTTATTACACTGTAGAAGATGTAACTAGTAGTTAGTAATTAATTACTTTTTTAGAGTAAGCCAACACTGCCTGTCAGGTCATTCCTGGGATTCTGTAATATTTCAACATGGAATTGTTTTTTTCCGACTACATTTGATTAATTGTCTGAATACTCCAAAACATTAGGCACATATTAAACCTTCATCAAATCATATTTTCCCACATCAGGCATCAAATCCCTTTTATTATTTCCTTTTTTTTTTTTCTTTCTGATTTTGACACTTTTTTCTCATCCCTGACATAATGGAAGTGGTTGGCAAATGATTCTACACAATTTTTATAAAATAAACATCTACCTACTGCTCATGTGTCCCTCATACATATTTAATGACTACAAATATAAAACGTATGGCAGTTTTCTTATTTTTATGTGATAAAGCTACAAAAAGTCAAATTGTGTGTCTGTGGCGTCATTGTTTTTTTTGTAAAAAGAATTATTACATTCAGATATTCAGATATAGACTAAAATATCATTGTAAGAAATACTGATTTAATATCTTAATTTCATGTGACGGGGTTGAGTTGTTGAGCTTGACCATACCCATCTCACTATAATACACTTTAAAATATGAATACAGATTATGATATTTCTTACCTGTTTCTGCACCACGCTGTTGAAGACTGATTGATGTCACCTCTGATTAATAATGTCACATATGGGCGGAACTAAAATGTTTATGGGATGAAAATGGTTGGTGTGACGGGGTTGAGTTCAGACTGAGGGACAAACATTTATAGCCTGGTTTTTATTAAAACATTTTTTTTTTTTTTTTGTAAAATATCTTAGCAAAGGAACACAAATAAATCTTTACATTAATGACAAAAATTATAGACAGTGTGCACTTTTTATTATAACTTTTTTCTAGGTGCAAATTCAGTGACCTGCCTCAGGTACATGACACATTGCTTGGTTTAAGCCAGAAAGAAGACATTCTTTTATGATAAAGATTACTTTAATGCAATAACTCTTTTAATTCATTAGAACAGATATATCAGCATCTTGTAAAAAGCTTTCAACGTTTTATTTTAGTGAACCACCACTTCATAAGGTTTGGGGGACTGAAATATTACAGAATCCCAGGAATGACCCATGTTTATGTACATTAGTCATAAATCAGCCAATTTAAACCATTTACGAATAAGTACTCCAATTTATAATGTGAATAAAATCATACTAAAACTCAAGATTTCAGTTCAGTGCAAAGAAAGGTGGTTCGACTTTCAGACCATTATGCATTAAAATGAACTGATTCAAACAAATGATTCTGTTATGAATCAGGACCAGTCATCTACATCAAAAATGGCACAAAATGACAGAATTCATTAAATGTAATAATCATTTAGGGTTTAATGGTGAAATGACTGAAACCAGAGCACTAATGGACCTCCAAAAGCTCAATTCAGCAGCCAAGAACAGAAAGGATGACTTTAGAACAGTGTTGCACAAACCATTATTTTTTGGGCATTGAATGATATCACTGTACTATGTACTACTGGACATGCATGGTCTTTGCAGTATCACATAAGTACCATGGGATATTATGAAAATGATATCTATTAGCATGGTGTTTCTTAAAGTACAATGGTATTGCCATCTGTCACCATGTAGAGCCTCAGTCTTACCCACACCCCCATGTCCTAGTTCTTACTTGAACAGAAGTCCCCTCGAGGGAAATTTTTTGCCCCCAATAAATTACAGTGTTGCATTAATCCGTGGACCTAATCTGTTCACTGTCAATGGTGAAAGGTCAGTTTGAATGCTTGTATGCTCACGTGTGGGGGAAATGTTCACCTGAGTGCATACTAGTCACAGTAAGTACATGTGTGACAGATAAAAGGGGAAGTTCACTCAACACTGTGACAAGAGGCAGACAGTCACCCGCTGTAATCACACTTTCACCTCTGATCTCATGCCCGGAATTCTTACTTGTGTTTTGGATGGTAGATTACACAGGGTTTTGGTAAAAGGTCTCCATGTATGATGCAGGCTTTTTTTACTGCATGCAACACGGATGGGTTAAGCCATTGCGCAACGTCTCCAGGACGCAAGCGGGTCCGAGTTGGGGTGGCAGCTGCCACCCCATGCCACCCTTCTGGCCGCGCCCCTGTTTTTAAGAAGTTCTATTTTTCACTAGATTACTTTTTAATGATTTTTTATAAAATTATAAGCTTTTAACCTTCCAAAAATTTGCCCCATTCACTTCCATTGTAAGCGCCTCACTATCTTGTAAAGAAAAGGAGGGGCGAGACTAAATACATTTTTGTTGTAATCAACATTATGCCACAAATGCTGTCGATTAAGCTTAACTTGTATTGAACCCGGAATTTTGCTGTGACATTTTATAAGTTAAATTCAATAACAGGTAACCATCTTACAGATTATTCTCTAATTGTAAAATCTAATATTTAACACAACCAGTGAATAATACTTATGTAGCTCCTCATGTATTTATTTTTTAAAAGAAATGACTTTACATCAACTACTGACTAACTCCATTATTCTAACATGGCAATTCTTCTACATTCTTCTGCAGTATGTTGCCACCGGAGGACCTCTGATGAACTTATGACTGTCACATTCTTGTGTTTGTTTTGTTGAAGTGAAGCAGAACTCTTTTGTGTGTCTGCTGCTTTGTTAATGAGACTGAGGGCGAGCTGAAATATGATGTTAACCGGGTCACTCCAAAATCCCTTATAAATCCAGTTTCTTTGGGAGAGCTTGTTCCTTTTTTGCAACCCTTATTATAGGCCTATACTTTGTATATTTATACTTTTATATGTATCCTTTATATGGTTTTGTATTTTGCTTTTACTCTGAAATGTACCTTGAGAAGCTACCTTTAAAGGCACAATATAAAAATAAATTGTATTATTATTATGATTATTATTATTATTTCATTTTAATGATTTATCTAATCAGAACCTGTCATAATATGAAGTTTGTTATTCATAACTGAAGCTCATAACTACAACTGTTAGAATAAGGAGATTATTGTTATGGATTATTAACTTCAGGAAGCATTGGGCTGATTTATTTGTGGAAATTGATTAGTGGGATTTGATCCAAAATAAGAAAAGATTTTACTAATTATTAACATCTTGTTTTCTCATTTGTTTGTAACCACACCAAAGTCCATTTTCAGGGACACCCTAGTTTCTAGAGTATTTTCAACTATTTAATACAGAAAATATTATATAAGCAAACAAAACATAAAACATAGGCCCAAAATACATTCTGCCATTACACCCAACACTTGTATTCATTTGTTGGCTAATGCTTATTGTCACCAGTAGATGGCGCCTGTAGGTTAGAAATCGGATGCATGTTTACCTGTGCTGTCTGGTAGAGAATTCATACTTTGCTTTTGTTAGATCACCTGTTATGTCTGCATCCCCAATCCGTATATTTTTTGTCCTACAAGGTAACATTAAGATTAGCGAGCTCCACAATGTCTGCACATTTTGGTCAAGACTTTCTTTGGTTTTGTCTGCACTGAAAAAAAAAAAAAAGACTAGTAAGATTTACTTAAATTGTGTACACGGTTTTTCAGTTTTTTGCACAAGTAAATCGTACTTTTTTAATGGGGAAAAAAATTACTGAGTGCACATTTAATTACATATTATGCTCGAGTAGGTTTGCATACCTTGGCAGAATTGTGATAGTTTTGACATCGCTAACGAAAATATAACTGATCATACAAAAAAAAAAAATTATATAAAAATAAAAATTATATGAAGCTATATATATATCATATAGTTATATGGAGCCTTTTACAATCATGATGATAACTTGAAATCAACCAAATGAGCTGCATGGTCAAAAGTTTACATGCCCATGAAAGTATAGCCTTGTTACTGACACACAATGCCACAAAAAAACATGGTTACAATATGCCCGACAACACCTTGACACGCCTCACAGCTGTCTGTGCACACTGTCATTTGGAGTGATGAGACCAATAATATGAGTTTGTAAGGTCACAACGCATAAGCGCTGGGTCAACAAGTATTGTGCTCCTGTGAAACAGACCACACCGTCTATTTTCCAGAGCAGCCTGTATGTTCATCCTGAGGTTACCTGTGGGTTTTTCTTTGTATCCTGAACAATTCTTCTGGCAGTTGTGGCTGAAATCTTTCTTGGTCTACCTGACTTTGGCTTGGTATCAAGAGATCCCCAAATTTTCCACTTCTTAATAAATGATTGAACAGTACTGACTGGCATTTTCAAGGCTTTGGATATCTTTTTATATCCTTTTCCATCTTTATAATGTTCCATTACCTTGTTACGCAGGTCTTTTGACAGTTCTTTTCTGCTCCCCATGGCTCAGTATCTAGCCTGCTCAGTGCATCCACGTGAGAGCTAACAAACTCATTGACTATTTATACACAGACACTAACTGCAATTTTAAAGGCACAGGTGTGGGAAATTAACCTTTAATGCCATTTAAACCTGTGTGTGTCACCTTGTGTGTCTGTAACAAGGCCAAACATTCAAGGGTATGTAAACTTTTGATCAGGGCCATTTGGGTGATTTCTGTTATCATTATGATTTAAAAAGGAGCCAAACAACTATGTGATAATAAATGGCTTCATATGATCACTATCATTAAATAAAAGACCATTTTTTTGCATGATCAGTCATTTTTTCAAAATCAATGCCAAAATTTCACAATTTCTGCCAGGGTATGCACACTTTTGAGCACAACTGTGTGTATATATACTCACATGAGATGGGGACTCCAGTCATATCAGTAACCTTATAAAATCTGTTTTAATATACATGAAGTGGGTCCCCTCAAGGGAGCTGCCATGTTAGAATCACATCACCAGTCGAATACTACTCGCTTAATCTCCGTTACCGTCCAGTTACTGGAAACGTCACTCTTTCATGATTTAATGAATCATGGCTGACGATGAATTGTGAATTTCTACAATGTCATCTGTGACTGAAATCTCTTGATTTTGAATTATGCTGCATCCACGCCGCTAGGTGTCACTGTATGTCCAAGATGGCACAAAAAATTACTGGGTGCACCTTTAAAGTGAGTGACTAAATTTAACTTAAACATTTATGTGTATATACAGTGACTTTTACTTGCAAATATGATATACATGGTATTTTAATAAAGTGAAATTTAAATGAACATATTATTAGAACATGTCACATTTTGAACTTTCCTTACAAACACGTTTGTGCCATATGAAAGCATCCCTCAGAAAAGTTTAATGCATGCTTTGTAGTCTATGAGAGGATGTCATCTATCATTACTACTGCTGATTGACAAAAAACAGTAATACAGAGCTGCACACGCAGATCTGAACACTTGGGGCATAAAAAACCATAATTGTTTTTTTTATCATGAACTGGTAATTTTGAGTAGAAAATGAACTCCAGAATGCACAAAACAATAAGTTACCAAACACCACAATCAACAATAAAAGCAGTGTAAATAAACATGCAAACTGTGAAACCATGCAAGCTCATAATTATTCAAGCCAAGTACATGCTGAGAACACCAGCTTTGAAAAGTTAAGTCAGTTTTACTTATTTTATTTATCAGTGAAATATTCTCAAATTAGCAAATAAATATGACAAGGTTTTCTACATTAGGATTGATACATGATGATGCATGGCGGTTCTATAAGGTCCATAAAGAGCTTTCTAAGAGAGTGCCATGTCATTATTTGAATTATTTACCACTTTACTGAACACCTGTCTATTGAATATGCATACTTCCCTACTAGCCTTATAGTATGCTAAAACCAGTATGCCAATGGAGTAGTATGTCCAAATCCTCAGAATTTATAAAAAAAAGTAGGTGAGTTGAGATTCTGATGTGCACATCCACTAGACACTGTTATCCATTTTTTTTGTTCCTGAAAGCGGATGTGTTTTCACTCACATCGGCGTATGTTCTTAGCAAATAATGTGAAGTTTAGTGTATTGCATTTGTAAAAATGGTCAAAAACACATGTGGCTCTACAGTGCCGATACTTCACAGAGTCAAGATTATTGTTTTTTGACAGTGCCTTACCTGAGTGTGTCAATGTCATGAAGCGATGGCCCGAGGTTAGTTACACTATATTGCCAGAAGTATTCGCTCATCTGCCTTTAGACGCATATGAACTTAAGTGACATCCCATTCTTAATCCATAGGGTTTAATATGACGTCGACCCACCCTTTGCAGCTATAACAGCTTCAACTCTTCTGGGAAGGCTTTCCACAAGGTTTAGGAGTGTGTTTATGGGAATTTTTGACCATTCTTCCAGAGGCGCATTTTTGAGGTCAGACACTGATGTTGGACGAGAAGGCCTGGCTCGCAGTCTTCGCTCTAATTCATCCCAAAGGTGCTCTATTGGGTTGAGGTCAGGACTCTGTGCAGGCCAGTCAAGTTCTTCCACACCAAACTCGCTCATCCATGTCTTTATGGACCTTGCTTTGTGCACTGGTGTGCAGTCATGTTGGAACAGGAAGGGGCCATCCCCAAACTGTTCCCACAAAGTTGAGAGCATGGAATTGTCCAAAATCTCTTGGTATGCTGAAGCATTCAGAGTTCCTTTCACTGGAACTAAGGGGCCAAGCCCAGCTCCTGAAAAACAACCCCACACCATAATCCCCCCTCCACCAAACTTCACAGTTGGCACAATGCAGTCAGACAAGTACCGTTCTCCTGGCAACCGCCAAACCCAGATTGCCAGATGGAGAAGTGTGATTCGTCACTCCAGAGAACGCGTCTCCATTGCTCTAGAGTCCAGTGGCGGCGTGCTTTACACCACTGCATCCGACACTTTGCATTGCACTTGGTGATGTATGGCTTGGATGCAGCTGCTCGGCCATGGAAACCCATTCCATGAAGCTCTCTACGCACTGTTCTTGAGCTAATCTGAAGGCCACATGAACTTTGGAGGTCTGTAGCGATTGACTCTGCAGAAAGTTGGCGACCTCTGCGCACTATGCGCCTCAGCATCCACTGACCCCGCTCTGTCATTTTACGTGGCCTACCACTTTGTGGCTGAGTTGCTGTCATTCCCAATCGCTTCCACTTTGTTATAATACCACTGACAGTTGACTGTGGAATATTTAGTAGCGAGGAAATTTCACGACTGGACTTGTTGCACAGCTGGCATCCTTTCACAGTACCACGCTGGAATTCACTGAGCTACTGAGAGCGGCCCATTCTTTCACAAATGTTTGTAGAAGCAGTCTGCATGCCTAGGTGCTTCATTTTATACACCTGTGGCCATGGAAGTGACTGGAACACCTGAATTCAATTATTTGGATGGGTGAGCGAATACTTTTGGCAATATAGTGTATGTTGACATCAATAAAGGGATAGTTCATCCAAAACTGAAAATTCTCTCATTATTTACTCACCCTCATGCCAGCCCAAGTGTGTATGACTTTCTTTCTTCAGCAGAACACATTTGAAGAAAAACAGAAAAATATCTTAGCTCAGTAAGTCCTTAAAATGCAAGTGGATGGTGATCAGACCTTTGAAGCTCCAAAAATCACAGACAGTCATCATAAACATCATCCACACAACTCCAGTGGTTAAATGAATGTCTTCTAAAGCGATACGATCGCTTTTGGTGTGAAAAAGATCAATATTTTAGTACTTTTTAACTATAAACCATTACTTCCGGTCATCAGCGGTACGCGTGTGGTGTAATCGCGTTGGCATGTTCACGCGAGAACTGACGCATGTGCGACAACTGAGTAGGAGGAATGCTGTACAAAAGCTTTGTTGGTTTTGATTTAGATCTGTATTTGCACCTGTGTCTTTTCTCACAATGGTGCATTTGTGTGCTCATCCTGGGTGTCTCAACTGAGAGAAAAACGTGAGATTACGTCTGTAAAATGCCAATGCAAATTCATCACATGAGAGACTGTGTGAACTCAGCACTCTCTTGAATGCGTATTCTAGTATTTATCCTAGTAGTTTGGGACAAAATCATCAGCAGAATGGATTTAAACATGTTAACATTAAGCACTTTTGCACCATTGGGCTGAACTTTTCTAAGCTCAGAGACTAACGGTCAGTAGCTCAGTAGCATTTCCACTTGAGCTCGGTTCGGTACGGTACAATTACAACCTGTTCCCAGCCTGGATTTCCCAGCATGGTTTTAACCGAAACTGTTAAAGGAGCAGGTCATTCTCTTGGTCTTCCAACTGAGAGCAATTGTCAATACCTGCACAATTTATAGCGCACAATAATTAATAACACAATCAATACATGTGTCTCCTTATCAGACCTGCTGTACGGTAATATGCTACTACAGGCCGAAAATAAACTAAAATAGCTGCATGTTCATGTACATCACAACAGAACATAATTTACTGCCTCATGAATGCCACAGAAAGAGAAAACAACCCAATCATGACCTTTCACCCCTTAACAGTTGATGTCATAACTGCTGTGTATGAAAGCACACCTGTGTCAGCTCATTCAACTTACCTTGGCCATTTTGAAGTTTATGTACAGTAAAACCCAAAGGAACGAGGCTCTTTACTGTATTGTGGTTGAAAATGAGACTGAATTTGTATGGAGTATTTGTTGCCAGCAGATATTTTGCTTAGGTTGTCACTTAGAAATGTCTGCATTAGACATGCACTGTTTGTAGACAGATGTATAAAACAGTAAATTATTCTTCTATTTTGATAACCGTACACCTGTAGCACAAATCCTAGTGTTGCAGATTATTTATGAATTGGGTTGCTAAGAGACGTCTCTGGTTACAGTCAAACACCTGCTAAGCTAATGGGAGCGTTGCAGTTTTGTTTCCTTACACGTCTTCTTCCAAGCACCTGGCAATGGAATGCGTTTGTGGTCAGAGATCGGAGATATCAAGTAGGAATATCCAAAGTCTTTCCAGCATATCAGTCCAATGTCGGCCATCTTTGAAATGCTCCCAGGAGGCTATTTCCAGTCATGCCAGTGCAGCTCCTATCTACTTGAATGGGAGGGGACACCGAAATCTCAGAAACAGTTGGTCAAGATTACAATCAAAGAACATATTTCAAATCAGCAATAAAATGTGATAATATTGGAATCATAAATAGTGCTTCTCTACCTCATATTACTAGCTTGTATAGCTAATGCACATGCACATTAGCGAGTTGATTGACAGGTGATGTCTGTATCTAAAAGGTGATTGGCTCTTTTACCTGTAAGGCGGGACTTCCTTTCGACATCCGATGGGCGCTAGAGCTCCTTGGTTGGGCATTCCAATTTCTCCCATTCGTTTAAATAGAAGTGGCACATCTCTGCTAAATAGTCTCTGATATCCCACGTCCGACTTGAATGGAATGCAGCATTAGTTAATGCACTGCTGAGAGGTGGCCACAGATGTGCCTGATTCTCTGAGGGAGAAAACCAAGCAACATAGTGCACACAGCTCACATCAAGACTGCATTTATTTGATTACAAAAGCATAATTTATTGAGCTGGTTCTTACTTTGCAATAAAATAAATTGAATTCAATACAAGAAGCAGGTTTTTGAATCAAACATACATCAAAACCCTAATGAACACTTTCAATGCATTTTTTTTATTTAGTTATTAATATTAATGCAATAATATTAAATGATATTATATAAATTACACACACAGAGGCAATAGATTTTCCGTTACAAAAATAAATCCAGGCTCCAGTTAAGGCATAGTTGCACCAGGAATCATTGAAAAACATACAAAGTTGCCTGACATATGATATAATGCAATTTTCTGAATGAAATAATAATGCACAGTAAATAACAGTTTACCAGTTTACATTCAAAATCAAGTCTCAATAAAAAATAATAAAGTTGGTGAAAGTCTGTTTCAACATCACATAAATAAATGTGCAACTGTGTACTGTGGGGAGTGTATTCATTTTGCCCTTTCTACTAAAAAATAATAATAATTACTGATTACTATTGCAACAACACATCATCAGAAGGGTAAAGCTAACCTGTCTCACCACGGTCTAATCCCAGCTCACATGCCTTATTAGTGGGTGAACAATCCAACGCTTGGTGAATTCCTCTTCACAATGTTAGGAAGAGCCGACATCGAAGGATCAAAAAGCGACATCGCTATGAATGCTTGGCAGCCACAAGCCAGTTATCCCTGTGATAAGACGAACTAAAGCACACTAAGGCATACGATGCTGACGTTTATACTACACGCAGTGTTGTTTTAAAATTTGTTCCTTGAGGGTGACATTCCAGCCACGGAAGTAATGCCAAAAATGCAGGTATTTTTCTCTGTGAAGCGCCGCTTTTAGGGCTGTATCGCTTCTTTGCCTTATTAAACTTGTTACGGAGCCCCTTCCACTCTGTCTTCATGCATTTGTCTTTGGGTAGTTTTTGTTGTAAATCATATAAAAAGTGTACTTATGCACTGTCATTGAGAGACAGGCTTCAAAGTAATCCAATTTTAACTCTAGTAACTTAGGTAAATACTCCTAAGCTGGCACGCACGATTAGTTTTGTAATCAATCATCAACACTCTTCGACTAGCCGAGTGCTCTTAAGGCTAATTTATACTTACTGGGCGAACAGGCTTCACTTCACTTCACGAAATGCAGTGATGTTTTTGTTCTGCCAGTGGGTTCGTTTGGTGTTATTTCTCCTGTTTGTGCACATCTCTGACATACAGGACATTCCAGTATCGCCTAGAGTACCAACAAGGTCACATGGGAAGTCGGCATGTTGTTTCAGAGAGTTCCACTACACTAGGATCGGCCACATAATGCCGACTCACAGACATGCAAAATGTCCAATCAGACATTTTTGCATTTGCTCCAATGTGTTTACCTTCCCCTGTGGCGCTACCGGAAGCGCATTGCGTCAGCAGTGTGGGAGAGCCGTTTTGGGATCCTGCGTTGAAACCAGTAAGTAATTGCATCTGCATAATTAAATTCCTCTTCACTGCATTACAGCTTAAAACAACTCACGTCATAACTATCTTTTGGCGCCGCTCTGTGGATATTACACACCGGAAAACGGAGCTCACACATGCACATACGCCAAAAAACAGTTACCTCTTTGGCCGCTGGGGGCAGTGTTTCACATTTCGGTAAGCACAGACCGATTTTAGCTAAAGAAAAGTCAACCTACTGTTTCCGAATTCACTGTGAGATCAGTCTGTGCCTACCCGGGGAAGGATACATACGATGGAATCTTAGAATTTGGCGAAAACAGGGAATCTTAGGAGGCAGCGTAATTAAGTTACATATTTGGAACAGCCTTTATGTCGAAAGTGTGCCTATAGCTGGGTTTCCATCCACGTATTTTGGGATATTGCATAAAAACTGTTGGATGGAAACACCAAAATGCAAATAAAACCTTCGAAATATGCATAAAAAATGGATACACTCACTTGAGATGGATACATTTTTATTCGATAAGAAGAAATGAACATAAACTATGATGGAAACACATTTACTGAAAAAACTTGTAGGAATACAAGATGCGTATCAAAAAAAGTCATGTGACTGAATAACTCGTTCATAACTGGACTAATCAGAGGACCAATCATCGGGTCTGAAATGTTGCTCTGGTCATCCCGAAATAACGGTGTCTAAAAATCCAAAGCCTGCAAAGAGTTTGCAGAGCAAATAAGTTGAAAACAAACTTAAACTGTACCGAAGAGCAGGTTTATTGACACTTTTGAAAAATGCATTATAGATCCGCATGGGAAAGACATAAGGAAAGAGGAACGCACACACATAGAGCGCTCCCAGAACTGTTTGACGCACTTTCGCTCCCAGACATGACACGTGTTCTTCTAGACTGTATTTGTCACTATTTTATTAATAAAAGAGTCACAGTGGCTGCAATTTCACCAGAAGTGGCTATTTTGTTCTTTTGAACACTTGAGATGGAAACGCGACTTTATTTGGATATAATTTTATATTATTATGTTTTTTTGGCATAAATTAAATTCGTAACTTGGATGGAAACTAAGCTTATGATGCAAGACCCTGTGAGCTAAACAAATAGTGCTCCTATGTGAGCTACAAAAACAAATAACCCTCAGCTTGAGTTGAAATCCTGGAGCGAACTGTGTTTTGTAGAATAAATCTCTTTTTCTTTTTTTAAAGCGTCTTTATTAGACTAATATCCCAAAAGCACAGAATGTTTGCAAGTGTGCAACTACACAAGTGCATAATCAAACTGTCCCCTCTCCAAACCGTCTTTCTGGTCAGACCATGACGAGGACGGCATGCTGCTGTAGGGATCCAGAAGAATCCGGGAACAACGAACCAGCAGGAAAACTAAAAAAACCATCAGGAGCCCGACAAAACACATGGCTGTGATCTGTTCGATGTCAGCGACCAGCAGGAGCCCTGCGGTGGCTCCGGGGTCCAAGACAGGAGCCAGAGACTGCAGCTCGTACTCTATCAAAGGGCTTTTAGTCATCTTTACCGTTCCGAGAATAAATGTGTCCAGTGAGATCTCTTTATTATATAATCTCAGTTGCTTCTCCTAGATGGCAATAGAGACATTTGTTGAGGTCTCCTGCTTCTCAGATGTTTTCCCTTGAGAAAAAGACCCCAGTAATCTCACATAGGTCTCCTCTAGAGTTTTATTTTCCTTTGAACTGTGTTCAGATTTGCCAAGTCCCAAAAGTCTGCAATGAAGAAAATTTGAGATCTCTATATGAACTCAAACATTTCCCAAGAAATTCTTCCAAGACTAAATAATCAATACTATGCTACCCACATTACTTTTATAGCTCTTTTATCTCAAAGTATGTCAACTGTTGTCTCAGTTTCTAAGTTCCAAGATGAATTTGGTCCAGGGTGATCTCTTTATTATTTCAGTTGTTTCTCCTAGATGGAAGTTAGATTAAATGGAGATGTTTCTTCTGGAAAATGATTTGCCAGGTCCCAAAGTCTGCAATGAAAAAAGCAAAACTAAAATATTTCTCATCAGACTACAAGACCAAATAAATCTGACAATTCAAATGTCTAAATTTCTGTCTACTTTGTTTTAACCTGAGGCGAAACATCGATGAAACACGATGAACATCGGTAAAACATAAATAAACCATTAGTGGTCGACCGATATATCGTCGAGGCCGATAAATTGGCCGATATTCTGACTTTTTTAATTATCGGCCATTTGGCTGATTTGTTTCTTGAGGGTGCCGAAAATCGCATGCTTGCATGTGAAGTGTCTGAGACGTGTAAATGACCAGTCGTGGTTCGTTTTGTTGTTACGTGCCATCTTGTTACTACAATCAGTGGTGCCTGCAGCTGTACGGCCGCACGCACTGTGCGTACCATGAGCGCTCCGACTGAGCTGAGAAATATTTACTCTCAGAATATTTCACCAATCATGAAATGTGTCCCGTATTTCTGTTGGCTGTTTAAAAGAACTAGAAATGCCTAGTTTTCTAATGAATAATTATTTTGAGTCGGTTCTTTTCAGTGAATTGGCCAAATGGGCTCGCAAAATGGTCTGAATTTATTCGTGATTCAGTACAATTCATTCAGAGCGCTCTCTCACTGAATCACTTGGAGCAGTTTCTCACACAGTAAAACAGTATCAGGATATTTACGAACACAGAGAACAAACAGCACTTGATACAGTGGAAATGTTCCTACAATCAATTGAAACAAAAGGCTGTCTTTTTGAGAGGTAACTTTGAGAAACTTCAGTTAGTGCTGTGGCATGTGAACAAGGGGCTGTTCAAACCGAACGTGTTTTTGCGTCCGCTCGCGCTGTTTTTCAATCGTTTTCAATGTAAACATTCGCTAGATGGATGTCTTTTGACAACTGTGTCACGTTTCACTGTGTTTTTAGCATCTCTCATGGGAGCGCTGCATTTTTAGATGCTGTGACAAGTTAAAAAGAACTTCTTCAACTGATAAAAATGCATCACGAAACACTTGCGTTCTGCTCTATTCGCTATGGTGCATTTTGCTTTTTTAGCGCGAAAATGCGACTGTTCTAAATGGTTACTGGAAGAAATGCTTTAGCCAGTAGTTTCATGAATGCTTCTCATACTCGAGTAAATAAATAAATGCTTATCTCAAAGTCACCAGAATTGAACGATTTGTTGTTTTTTTGCAAAAAAAAAAAAAGAAAAAAAGAAAGAAAATGAAAAAATATCTCACAGGGGAGTATGATATAAGGTTTATTAGGCAGATTTAGAGGTCTGCAACCCGGGCCCGATGGGACCTGAGAACCCGATGGGTTTGGGGTCGGGTTCGGATTTGGGTCAGTTTTTCAAGTAGGACTTGGGGTTTGGGTTTGTATGAATGAAAAAATAAACAGGCCTACCGAACTCGTTTCACGGTCTCACTCACAGACACACGCGAACGGACGAGTTATGGGCCATTCACACCGTAGGCCTATACATTTTATATTTATGTTATTTACTATATTAAATTGTGTGACATATCGGCATTGTATCGGCCACCCTGCACTCTGGATATCAGCATCGGCCATTAAAAAACCCATATCAGTCAACCACTATAAACCATATCTGAGAACTCCATTAAAGGAATATTCCAGGTTGAATACAAGTTAAAATCAATCAACAGCATATGTAGCATAATGTTGATTACCACAAACATTTATTTTCCTTTTCTTTAAAAAAAAAGAAAATAATCTGTGTTACAATGAGGCACTTACAATGGAAGTGAATGTGGCCAATTCTTGGAGGGTTTAAAAGCAGAAAAGTTGTTTAAATCGTAATTTTCACAGTCATTTTAGGGTTTTAGGCTTTGTTGAGATTAAATCATGATGGCAACAAAGTTGTAAAATTGGATATGACTTTACACAGAAAAGGTTAGTAAGTGAATTTATCACACAAAAATCATGATAACACATATTGTTTTGTGGCTATACTTTTGAAACAGTGTGTATTTTAATATTTACATATTGGCCCCATTCACTTTCATTGTGAGTGCCTCAATATAACCTTTTGGGGGGGATTTTTCCCCTTTTCTCCCTAATTTGGAATGCCCAATTCCCAGTGTGCTTCAAGTCCTCATGGTCGTGTAGTGATTCGCCTCAATCCGGGTGGCGGAGGACGAATCCCAGTTGCCTCCGCATCTGAGACCGCCAACCCGCGCATCTTATCACGTGGCTTGTTGAGCACATTGCCATGGAGACATAGCATGTGTGGAGGCTTCATGCCATCCACCGTGGCATCCATGCTCAACTCACTACGCACTCCACCGAGAACAAACCACATTATAGCGACCACGAAGAGGTTACCCTACGTGACTCTACCCTCCCTAGCAACCAGGTCAATTTGGTTGCTTAAGAAGCCTGGCTGGAGTCACTCAGCACGCCTTGGGATTCGAACTAGCGGACTAGCGAACTCCAGGGGTGGTAGCCAGCGTCTTTTTCCACTGAGCTACCCAGGCCCCCCCCACCTCAATATAACCTTGATTTTTGCTTTTTTTTTTTTTTAAAGAAAACGATGGACGAGTCGAAATAAATTTTTATGGTAATCAACATTATGCCACAAATGCTGTTGATTGAGCTACACTTGAATTGAACAAAGGAATTGAATATTCCTTGAAGTCTTATGAGCTATGACAGAGCAACCTCTGAGCAAAACACATTTCTTCTGGGATGACTGGGAATGTGACATCAGAAGTTTTCTTACCTCACAAGTAAATGCGAGGAGAAATCAAGCAGGACACAGGAAGTCCAGGCAGGGAACCCAGCTGTCAAAGTAAAACCATCAGAGGAAACTTTCTGCAAACTACACACAGCTGAGAGGTCCACATCATGTGCTGCGCACAAACAGACGTGCCACTACCGGTTTAAATAAACTCCAGCCAGAAAACAAGCATGCCGTGACACGCTCTTCTGTGGCTAATTGCTTGTGTGGCATCATATTCAGGTGTCCTCAGCAGCTAGGGAACATGTCGTCAGGGGTAAAGGAAGCTCGGACAGAGAAAAGCTGCTGTCCAGCCGTAATGTGACAGGAAACAGTGCTCTGTGAATAAAGGGAAAGACAGGTTGGTAAGGTCCATGAGGATCTTAAAACATTGTGGATCAATAATGGCCACATAAAAGTGAACTAAATCAGACTACCTCTTCACTACATCAGATCAAGGGCTGAGTAAATCTGATACTGAATTCTGCTCTATTAAAACTTCCTTCACATTTGATATTAAGGAAACAGTTTGTAATCTTTTTGACAGGATGGTTTTCTCAACACTCACATAATTCCATCCCATTTTAATCATGAGATAAACAGTAAATACCGGCTCTGCACGTGCAATTCCCTTCCTTTGACTTTATGAGGAAGAGATATGTATGCTGACAGCTGATTCCAATCTAAGAGACAGCTGTGGCTTCCCAAGACTAGTTAATAATAATGGTAACACTTTATAATAATGGTCTATCATTAATAGGTAACTATGCAGGAATTAATGCAGGACAAATGAGTACTACTACATTAACACTTTAGTTACTACTATTTACTAATATGGAAACACGATTAACTAATCAGTAAGTAATAGTGAACTGATGACTGAGGTAGTTCACTGTTAGGTTATCAATAATTACATTAAGAACTATTAACTAACTATGGTTAATTTAAAATAACTACTAATTAATTACTAATCACAACATTAACATGTGACTAAAATGTGAATGATTATGTTTTTTGTGAACAAGATCATGAAATGTGCCATCAGAGAAATATGCACCTCACGTGCATTCTTTGTGGAAATTAATTTATGAATCGTAACATAAATTAATTTGTAAATTAATTTCCACAAAGAACACACGTGAGGCGCATGTTTCTTTGAAGGCGCATTTCATGATCAACATAATCATTCACATTTTAGATGCATGTTAATGTTCTGATTAGTAATTAATTCATAGTAATTTTTTAATAAGCCATAGTTATTAGCTATCAATGAGGCAAATTAAATTCAGTAATTATTGATTACCTAACAGTGAACTACCTCAGTCATCAGTTTGCTATTACTTACTGATTAGTTAATCGTCCTTTCATATTAGTTAATAGTAGTAACTAATGTGTTAATGTAGTACTACTCATTTGTTCTGCATTATATCCTGCATAGTTACCTATTAATGACAGACCATTATTATAAATTGTTACCATAATATCTATAGGGTTAACGGCAGGTCAGAGGACATCTATAAATACAACTTTAGAAAAGAAGGACATATAGACAAAGCTCTGCCATGTTAACAAATGGCCTGATATAATTACTTGGAAGAACGTCAATAGCACCACTTGCAATTATAAGTACCGCGGTGTAGTACTGGGATCAGATGGTAATACCAAGGTATTTTGAAGTGCAGTAAATACCATGGTAGTGTATGATTACCATATGAAAGTGTATAAAAATTATGGTACTTAAACAGAACTGTAAGTTACTTTAACCCTTTAAATACATACTTCGGGTCTTAAGTGACCTGGGCCGGGACCTCATTCCACTCCCTTTAGTCATCCATGTTTTGGAGTTATATGCCCGCACCTCTTTGGTATTCCTCAACCCCTCTCTTCTGAATCGTAAAATAAAAAAATAAAAATAAATAAATAAATAAAATAAAATAAAATAAAATAATGCAACAAAATTGCAAACAAATATATATTTTATAACTGCTTAATTACAAAAAAGTGTATAGGGTCATTTTTGCACCTCCATAAATCATCTGTTTATGATTATTTCATCAATTATATTTATTTATTTGTTTAAAGCAAGACAAATGAGGACTATATTTATACAAATGACTACTATATCACATTAATTTTCTGTATTACAATGGTGAATTATTAGTATACCATATGCATGTACACATCCATTTTATACATGCTAATTGTTACTCAAGGTGGCGCTGATGTTTCAGTGACTGACTTGATTTACATTTGACATTGTTATTTGATGAAGAAATAGTGTGGAAGTAAACTATAGCAAGTTTAACACATGAACTGTATGATTTGGCTATTGGCATTTGGGTACTGAAATTATGCAATTTGTGCATCTATTTAGACTCAGAAAGTGCATAATAAAATACCTATATGTAGCTTCTGTGTAGCCTATTTCATTTGTAGCTCAATATGTGTTTGACAGCCAGTTGCGTCTCATGAAATTTCAGTGTGGAAGTCATGAATCCTGCTCTATATTAGTTGCATCATCTCTTTGATATATGAAAAATAATGTGTCAAAATATATCAGAATATATTCTATTCTACTATTTTCTAATTGTCTTGAAAATGTTTTAAAAATGTGACTCTATCTGGGCTTGTAGATTCATCTGTGATAGATATACGTGCCGGGTCTCTAAAGACCTGAGGTATGGAATAACGTTTGGCAATGCATTTAAGGGTTAAAGAATACTGTGAATTTTTTTTTTTTTTTTTTTTTTTTGGTTTATATAATTATTCAATACTAATTTAGGAACTATAAGTAATACTTGTATAATTAAAAAGAATATTAAAATACCAAAGACATACTCTATTCTATCATATACAAACTGTATATTTTAACCTAAAATGTTGATTTTGACAATGTGTGTCAACTACCTATATGTTGCTAACCATAAGAGGGGGAATTTCTGACTTTGAAAAAGAGATTAATATCTGATTTAATGTGGAAGGGTTACATAAAAATGAGCTTGTAACATATAATCGTATAAAATAACGTTAGAATAACCTATTTCAAAAAGGTTATAAAGATTGTTATAAAGTTAACAATCAAATGAAATACAGCCCATCGTGGCACATCCCAAAGGAAATCCTGCTCGTGTTGAAAAAGACACAGATCAATACTAGAGCTGATCAGTCCACTCGCAAACAGCTGATAAATTATTGTGTGCTGTTTATGCACTTGACTGAAGCACCTTTGAACAAAAAGCTCTAAAAATGAATACGCATATCAGGCCAATTATCTCCACAATGTTTGCAGTCAACACAACCACTATATGCACACACTAAGTATCATATTGTATTATCAAGCTTAAAGCTGTTTTTTTTTTTTTTTTTTTTTTTTTTTGTCACATAAACATCATACAGATGTAGTAAATTGTGCTTAGTGCAAACCTCAAACATTTGCAATACTGTACAACTCAAAGTACGGATATAAGAGTAAATAATGAGAAAAGTAGATTATAATAAACACAATATATGTGTATATTATATTATATACTTTTTATCTATTATATTACTTTTAACACTATAATGTGGGTGTAATGCATTTTCAATTTATTGGGTATTGCCTTATAATAATAATAAAAAAAAATTTTTTATTGTATTTTTTTTATTAAAACCAAAGTTTAAATAGGCTACATTAGAATACTAACCTATTATATAGGTTTACACCTTCAAAAAGTATAATGAATTATAACACATGATAATGCATGATATAACCTTATAGGCTACCCTTCAGTAACTATGAATAGGTAAGTATGAAAAGGTATTATAGGTGTGGAATGGATACAATTAGCCTATAAAAAGAACACAAGACTGATTATAAGATGTATCTAAAAGACATCTCAATATAGTTTGGTAGAGATTTTCCAATGATTTAATAGGAGTGGGTGGTCCATTAAAGGACTGATATCTTAATAAACTACAACAATATATTTATAATGCATATAGGATTCATAGAGAATCCTAACCAGTGTTCTGTTTAAAGAAACTATAATAATCATGCATGTTTTTTTTTTTTCCAGTACTATTCCTCTATAATGATATAGAAATTATGCAAACAGTCTACAATACTTAAAATATGTTCATAAAATGAAAACGTCACATACCCATAGCAGTTCACGGTCTGGAGTGCGTGCGCAGCGCGTGCAGGACTGTTGAGAATCCCTTGCGCGCACTATCATCCCCTACACGTTCTCGGGATCTGATTGGCTTGTTCAGAGCGCGCGGGGCAGACATCAGTCCAGAGGGATACAAAAACATGCAGGGGAGAGACATTGCCCGGGGCTAGTTGCTGTCAGGTTAGGTTTAGTTCTGTAAGTCAGTTTCTGTATAGACACAAACTTAAAGTCTTGACAACAACAAAAAAACAAAACAATATTGAACATTTTCCCCATTACTGGACAAGAAAAAAAGATGCACACTGACCCCACTTGTATTTTTCAACCATTGTCATACAGAGACCAATTTTCACCATCCAATCAATCCCGTATCAATAAAATCTGACTATCCTGTTTCACTGGTAAATACTTTGCATTAAGGCAGCAAAATGGGTAGTGAACGGCATGTTGATTTTAAGAAGAGATTCATTTAGAAAGGAAAAGGGCAAAGCTGCATTCATTATTATTTTAAAAACAATAATTGAAATAGCAAGTATATTATCATATTTTTATTTTATATATGAAGTAAATATATCAGAAAAGATTCTTTCTACTTTTAATAAATTAGTTTAAGTGTGAAACTTGAAAATATTAAGTCAATTCCACATTTGTACTCATTTCAAACATGCAAGAATGAATGCTCGTGCTTATAAGTAAATATTATTTATGATTGTTTGTTATCTTTACAATGTGTCAACATGTAGGGGAAGATGGGGTAAGATGCCCCCCTTAAGAACAATGTGAATTTACTCTTACTGTAAATTGTAACATTTAGAAATACATTTAGCATGTACAGGATGATCCAATTTATTATCAAGGGAAATAATTCAAAACACTTGCTAATTTAGTTGTCATAGCACAAAATAAAAAATTATGAAAATATTCATCTTACCCCACCACTGGGGTAACACAATAGTTCATCTGCAAAATGTGCAGCAATATGGAACAAAGCACTTGGGAAGTTTTAGGCACTTGGGAAAATGTTGCATAGTGAGGATGTCTTCAGAAATAATGCCATATATAGTTTTCATTTATCACTTAATGTCTTACAAAGTCCAGTAAACATAAAAACCTGGACACAGTTTTTCTTGGTTGTTGGCAGATAAGATGTTCCAAGCTTCTTGGAGAATTCGCCACAGTTCTTCTATCTATTTAGGCTGTCTTAATTGCTTCTGTCTCCTCATGCAATCCCAGACTGACTCGTTGTTCAATGGGGGGCTCTGTGGGGGCCATGCCATCTGGTGCAGGGCTCCCTGTTCTTCTATTCTATTCTATTTGCAAAAGAGATGTTTGTGAGTCTAACATTTATATTTCCTATTGACACAATAAAGCTAAAGATATAAATAACCATCTTAAGACAAATGTTTTTGAATAAAATGTTATGCCTGAGACTTTTGTACAGTACTGTATATAAAATTAAATTAAAAAGTAAGAATTATCTTATAATTCATACAGTGTTTTGTCTTTGTGCAGTTACAAAAATGTGTTCAATTTTTTTTGGATATGTTTTAGGTACTGTATTGAATCTATAAATGATAGTTTCATTTATTCTATTTTTTTTTTTTTTATTCAAATGTTAGACAGAAACTGTGTTTAGTAAAATTATATCTGCAGCGTGGGCATTTTCGGTGTAATACCTCTGAAAACCCCCAGTTTGTTGGCCAGCACACCGCTGCAAAAATGTCTGTTGTCAATTTATTGCCTCTTCGGCTCCCAACAGAATAACCGAAAATATGGTATGCAGCAGCAGAAGAAATCTTTCTTATGATGATATACACAGGGAAGAGCAAACATTACTGTAAGTTATCACTGACTGCATGCAGCTCTCATTAATAGTTCTAGGAATTGTGGAATTATGAAACTATTGAGCTCTACAGTAATGACCATTTGTCGTTAGGCTGCGATGTGAGCAAAAAGGGTTTATACGGACTCCCTCACTTAAGGAAGAGCTCTCATGTTCTTGAATTTAGTCATGACATAAAAGCAACAGAAAAATATAATACACATACTGTGTGTCTGTTTACTCTGGGCACTGAACTATGAGAGAAATAGTATGTAAGTTACTGTACACAATGAATCTAAATGCAAGGAAGGGACTTTATATACTGTAACTTCAAAGGATTTGTTCTGGATCTGTGCAGAATGATCAGGGGTGTCTTTATCAGTTAATATCACTCAAGTATCTAAGAGCACACTTGTTTTCCAGAGCATTTTCTCCATCCTTTAATTCTCTTCTCTTTTTATTTGGTTTTAATATGACTGTGTTACATGTACTCTTGTCAACAAACACTGGTTAGTATACCAAAGACGAAGTTATTGCACTGACTGGGTCATCATTATGGCTTCATGTCACCATTACAACCTGAGTCTGGAATGTGATAATCGGGAGGGGATATTGTATCATAATCTTCCTAATGGACAACTGACAATAAATGAAGCCAGACACGTGTATACAAACACGTACAATATTGACAGTCAAAATGCAGTAATGGAATTTAAAGATCTTCAAAGAATATGGTTAAATGTGCATATCCAGAGTGTTTCAATATAAACAAACTACAGAATTGCTTCACTCCTTAAACAACTTCTGCGGCTTCTTTATAGTATAATATACAGTAGCATTGTATAGCACAATATGGTATGGTTATGGTATAGTAAAGTTGAGTATAGTATAGCAAGGTATAGTATGATATTGTAGAGTTGTAGTAAAGTATATTATGATATAGTATGGTATAGTATAGTATAGTAAAGAAGTAGTATAGCATAGCATAAAACAGTATAGTCTGGTATAGCATGGCATAGTGTGGTAAAGTAATGGTGTAGTACTGTATAATGTAGCATGGTATAGTATTGTACAGTTATAGTGTAGTATTGAATGGTATATTAAAGTAGTAATAAAGTAAGGTATAGCATAGTAGTAGTATAATATAGCATGGTATAGTATAGTAAAGTAGTAGTATAATAGAAAAGAGTATAATATCGCAATGTGTAGTATGAGTAAAGTAGTAGTTTAGTGTAGTATGGCATCGTACAGAATAGTATAGCACAGCAGTAGTATAGCATTGCATGATATAGTATAGTATAATTTAGTATAGTATATTATAGTATAGTATAGTATAGTGTATAGTATAGTACAGCATAGCATAGCATAATATAGTATGGTAGAGCATGGCACAGTATGGTAAAGTAATAGTGTAATATACTAAAGTGTAGCATAGTATAGTATAGTAAAGAAGTAGTACTGTATAGTACAGTATATAGAATAGTACAGTATATAGTATAGTATAGTATAGTATAGTAAAGGAGTAGTACTGTATAGTACAGTATATAGTATAGTACGGTATATAGTATAGTATAGTATAGTATAGTATAGTAAAGGAGTAGTACTGTATAGTACAGTATATAGTATAGTACAGTATATAGTATAGTATAGTATAGTATAGTAAAGGAGTAGTACTGTATAGTACAGTATATAGTATAGTACAGTATATAGTATAGTATAGTATAGTATAGTATAGTATAGTCCATGCAAATTACATGAACTACTTTAATGCTTTTATGATGTGCATAGTGTTATGATCGCCATAGTCAATATCATTCTATGAACTTTCATAGTATGGAAAAAGAAGCTCTGACATTTGGCAACATTTCTCCTTTTGTGTTCCTCACAAGTATCAATATAACATGAGTTTGGTGTTAGTAAATAAACAGAATTTATATTTTGGTGTGAAATATCACTTTAATTCTTTTCTCTAATGTTTTTTTTTTTCTGTTTATCTTAATTTCTTGTGTGCAATTGCAATTTTTTATCTTTTATCTTAATTTCATTTCCTTATTATCTCTTTAGGTTCCCTTTAAAACACTTTGTAAACACTGTTTAAAAAGCTGCTGTATAAACCAATACAATCCATTTAATAATTTTATTTCCTGAAAAGCAGAGAATAAGAAACATATATAAGTAATCAGAGCTACACAGATTAGAGAATGACTGTTTCAGTATTAATAGCAATTACATTTATTATAGTTAGTGGTGGTGATATCTCCTGCTATGTTTGACATACATCAATATTGTCAATATTCAGAATGTAGGATTAAAGCTACAGTCCCATGACAAAGGCCTGTTGTATAGGGTGTCCTAACCAATTGTACAGAACATAAAGCACTGAAGAAACCTCTCGGCTTGAGGTGCAAATGAACAAGAGAACATACGAGAACAGACACTCACAGCTTCATACAGCAGTCTGTGAGGACGTCAGTCAATCCCCTGAGAGAGAGAGAGAGAGATTTCTGATACAACAGTGAGAGAGTTGGCGGATCAGAACATCTTTGTCATACAAGCCCTTAATAAGTCAATTATGTGCTTGATTAAAATGACAACTCTGACCTAATTTTCCACAGGAAAAAAGATCACTTCATGTTCTAGATTTATGCCAGTTAATGCACAAGGGATATGAGACTTCTTACTTCAGATATATTTGGAATAATGTCATATTCACACTGCCAAAGGACTGATTCTTCGTCAGTTATGACCTGATTTGAGAAGACATTTCTGATTTAGAGAAAAGACTGCCTTATAATGAAACTAAATAAATAAATGAAATGGTATTTCTCTTATTTCTGGGGTTTTGTTTTGACTATAAGTGTAAAGCAATAGTGTAGTATAATGTATCATGGCACAGTATAGTTAAGTTGTAGTATATTAAGACATAGCAAGTAGTAGTACAGTATAGCATGGTATAGTATAGTAAAATAGTTGAATAGTAGTTTAGAGTTTAGTAGAGCAAGGTATGGTATAGTAAAGTAGTGTTATAGCATTGTATGGCATTCTACAATATAGTAAAGGACAGCAGTATCATAGCATAGCACAGTACAGTACAGTACAGTACATTATAGTATAGTATAGTATAGTATAGTATAGTATAGTATAGTGTAGTATAGTATAGTACAGTATAGTATGGCATAATATAGTAGGCCCACGGAACAGCACGGCACTGTATGGTGTAGTAAAATAAAAGTGTAGTATAGTGTAGTATGGTATAGTACAGTAGTAGTATAGTATGGTATAGTAAAGTAGTAGTGTAGTACAGTATGGTATCGTGCAGTATAGTATAGCAAAGAAGTAGTACAGTATAGCATGATATTGTATGATATTGTTAATTAGTAGAATAGTATAGTAGATGTATAGAATAGTATAGTATAGTATAGTATGGTATAGTATGACATAATATAGTAGGCCCATGGTACAGCACAGCACAGTATGGTGTATTAAAGTAAAAGTGTAGTATAGTGAAGCATGGTATAGTACAGTAGTAGTATAGTATAGTATGATAAAGTAGTAGTGTAGCACAGTATGTATCATACAGTTTTGTATAGCACAGTAGTAGTATAGTCTAGTATGGTATCGTGCAGTATATTATAGCAAAGAAGTAGTACAGTATAGCATGATATAGTATGGTATTGAATAGTAAAGTAGTAGAATAGTATAGTATATGTATAGAATAGTATGGTATGGCATGGCACAGTATGGTACAGTAAAGTAGTAGTGTAGTATAGTGTATCATGGTATAGTACAGAATAGTAAAGTATAGTAGTAGTATAGTATAGTATAGCAGGGTTTAATATGGTATGGTAAAGTAGTAGTGTAGTATAGTATAGTGGTAGTATAGTGAAGCATAGTATGGTATAGTATTAGTGAAGTAGTATAGTACAGTATATACAGTAGTATAGTATAGCAGAGTGTTATAGTCCATGCAAATAATTTTGACCACTTTTATGTAGCGTTTATTTGTGAAATTTTAATTATCACCTTTTTGCTAGTTTTGACTTTGTCCAAAGAAGAATAGGAAAAGATTTGTACTGTTTCGGAAGAAAGTGTGAATGATGTTTGCCCACGCAAAACTCACTGTCACGGCACAACCATAAGATCATTAATATATGACTGCCTACATTTTCATATTAACACATATTCAGTATTCATGGGGTGTTTACTGTCGGTCCGGGGGGTACCTATGAATGATCAGGAGCTTACACCCCACACTCAACGCCACTGAACTAGTGTACAAAATGGTCTGTGTAAAAGTCCCTGAACTTTCAAAACATGCATACTACTCTCTCTAGTGTCTGTCTGGAGAAATGCAGCTGTGTATATAACTCCTGTAGGAAGAAAAGTGAAATTAAAGACAGATTCAGTTTGGCTTACTTAGATATCACAATGCAAATCCTTCCAAAGCAGCTTTCCAAAAGATTATTTGCCCACAGTGATCAAGTCAAAGACGTCTATGGCAGGGAAAAAACTTCATGAGATGTCTACGTCAGATGAGAACTTTGGATTGTCAACCTCAGCAGGGAAAGCCCTCCTCCAGAGACTGAGACAAATTAGACACATTTCTACAAAATATATATACACTGTCCAGTAACACCATTTCAACAGTAAGTGTTTGTTTTATTTAAATAGAAAAAGATGCATAAACAACCAAAATAAAAACAATGTTGCATGTTTAATCATGAAATATTATGGAACAATGACAGTTAGATTGAGCATGTAAATGAAATTACACATATTTCAGTTAGTTTTCTCTTTCGTTCTCTAAGAGACAAACTCTTGGTCACTGTTTTGCATGTGAGTCATGTGAAAAAATCTAAATCAGCCCTCATTTGCATGTAACCATGGGAAGAGTACATGACTCACCTCTTTATGTCTCTGACAATCACACATCTTCAAAACCTCTGATGTCTTTATATAGTTTCACATTCAATGCTTTTCTAAAGAAGAAAATAAAAACATTTTCAAATCATTGTGCAATTTAGTGCAAGCACTGAACAAGCAATCTTATATGATGGTATAAGCATGGAGATACTTTGACAACACAAATAAATGAATAAGGCCTTGGGAAAATATCAAACAGTCCACTTAAATCATCTATTAATGTTCCCAGCTGAAATTCTGCCACTTGTTTTGGATTTGTTTAAGTGAATCTGTTAAAGGAATATTCCGGGTTCAATACAAGTTCAGCTCAATCAACAGCATTCATGTCATAATGTTGATTAACACAAAAATGTATTTTGACTTGTCCCTTCTTTAAAAAAAAAAAAAAAAAAGCAAAAATGGAGGTTACAGTGAGGCACTTACAATGGAAGTGAATGGGGCCAATATTTCGAGGGTTTAATGGCAGAAATATGAAGTTTATAATTTTATAAAAGCACTTGCATTAATTCTTCTGTTAAAACTCATGTATTATTCCAACTGTTAAATTGTATTTTTTGCAGTCATTTTAGAGTTTTAGGGTTAGTTGACATTACATCGTCATGGCCCATTCACTTCCATTGGAAGTGCCTCACTGTAACCCAGATTTTTACTTTTGTTTTAAGTAAAGGAGGGACGAGTCAAAATAATTTTTTGTGTGTGTTGTAATCAGCATTATGCCACAAATGCTGTCAATTGAGCTTAACTTGTATTGAGCCCAGAATATTCCTTTAAGAATCAAATAAGAAAAACATTTCTCAGTGTATCCAGCATCTTCTTTGATTTTTTCCATAGTACTATTGGATCCCATTAGATTTTCCGACAACACTTTACAATAAGGATCTATTCATTAACGATAATTAATGCATTAGGTGTCACGACCTAACAATGAGCAATGTTTTTTTTTTTTTTGCAGCATTTACTGATCTATTGTTCATTGTTTGAAAGTTCATAATGTTTACCTATACAACTTTAAATGCACGAATGTATTGGTAGAAATTAACGTTATTATAAAACTGTTTTGTGGTGAGTAAATATAGCAGAAAAGATTAAGTACTTTCTACACTGAATAAGTTAAAGCATGAACTTGAAAAATATATTAAGTTAATCCTACATTTGTACTCAATTCAAACATGTGAAAATGAATACTCTAGCTAATAAGTAAATATTATTCATGATTGTTTGTTATCTTGATTGTTTAATGCGTCATAATGTATCAATCCCAAAGCAGAAAACCTTGTCATATTAATTCGCTAATTTGCATACATTCACAGGTTAATAAAGTGAGTAAATTCTACTTATCTTTTCGAAGCTGGCATTCCCAGCACGCAGCGGGCTTGAATAATTCATGAGCTTGCATCACTGTTTGCAAGTACTGTATGTTTACACCATTTTTATTGTTGATTTTGTAGTTATACTGACATTTTCTTGTATTGTGAAGTCTGAAGTTCATTTCCTACGCAAAATTACCCACTAGCAAATCAAATCCGTTGATCGTTAGCGTCATCATATTTCGTGCACTAAGTGTTGAGGTCTGCATGCACAATATTTTCCCATTAATGCATGGTAATGTTGTCTAATACACTACATAGCATGCATTAAGCTTCCCTTGTGGAAGGCTTTCATATGTCATGTGGTACATGAATAAACAAGTGTAAATATGAAACATTCTAATCACAAGTTTTATGTACATTTGTAAGTCAAATGAACTGAAATGTCTAAGTTAAATGTACTCACTTTCAGCAATATTATGTCATGATGTTCAATAGATTTTGCTTAATTTTATGCCACTGAAATTAAGTTTAAAAAAGTGTGCAAAGACTTGCAAAATAAGAATTAAGTAAATCTTACTACATGCTTTTTTAAGTATAAGATAAATAAGTGAAGTAAAAGTATTGTTCATAGTTAGTTAATGTTGACTATTGCATTAACTAATGTTAACGAATACAACCCTATGGTAAAGTGTTCTGGATTTTTCCATTAGCAATCTCATTTACTTTATAAATTTTGACTTTATGTTAAAAGCACAATTTTAAATGTAGAATTTGTCCTCTTTACAATTGGAGTCAATGTCGGGAAGCTTAATCAGCAGTTAGACCCCATTTCCTGTCTGCTACAGGAAACAGTCAGGTCATGGAAGGTTGGCTCACATATTTCCTCTCAGATTTTCCTGATGTCCTCCTATATATTTTTCTTTAGCTGTTTCACTGAGTCACAAATTCCCCTGGGAAGCTTTTTAGAGACTTTCTACCTGACAAACAGTGCTGATAAAGAGTGCTACCAGTAAAAGTGTTTAATGTGATGACCATGTTTTATTAATTACATTTTGTTAAACATCACACAGTTCAGTTTGGTGGAATTTTGTCATAAAACTGAAATGCATAAATCTTAAAAATGGGCTAATATATATATATATATATATAATATCATCACATGTATAGGGGTCAACATGTGTTATATTATTTCTTTTTCCTGGTCAATAACAGTGTAATTTTCAAAAGGCTTTCTGTAGTAAAGTCTTAACCTACCCTAAACAACTACTGGTCTACCTTAAAATTCACTTATTGTGACAACTAACCCCATACTATGTAAAAAAAAAAAAAAAAAAATCATAAATCATCAGTCATACATCGACATCCCTAATTAAAATGAATTCCAAGTGTCGTAAGTCATCAATAATTAAACAACAAATTAGACATTAATACTATATAGTATGGTGTATATGTATAGTATATGTATGTAGGTTTGCATTATGTGCCAGCAAGCGATCACAAAGATTTCCTCCTCATCTACAGTATATACTATCTTATAGAGTTTTCCCTTGCCCCTGTTGCTTTTGGTTTACTTGCTTTTTTCTATATCTCTGTTTACTTTCATTTTCTGTAAAGCTGTTTTGGAGATATATGTATTGTAAAAGGCGCTATACATAAACATAGGTGAATTGGAAAAAACTAAAATGATATCACAGAAAAAGGAGAAATCATAATGTAAGTTTTCTGATATTATCCTTATTAATTTCCTGTTATTTAACTGTACATTTCCAATACCAGTGAAACTGGTCAATAGCTTTCCTGTAGTCAAGACTTTATGCTTTGTGTCTAGGGTGTTTCTTCAACTTTCATGTCCTAGCGGTTGATTTTTAGTAAAACAAACAAACAGATTACATTTTTTCCCACTTTTTGTTATAAGAAGGCCACATTAAAACTGAACTGGAAACTTTTCACTAGGCCTTCATCATTTATATCTGGTACTTTTTAAATACCTTTATGTATTATAAAATACTGTAGTATTTTATTGTTTTCAGCCTTGTCCCAGACCCAGACTTTCAATATTAAACTATGAAAATTAATGAAAAAAAAATACCACTTATTACATGTTTAGAACAATGTTCATCTAAAAAAAAAAAAAAAAGCATTTCAATATTTATTATTGTATGAAAATTATTTCTATCCATTTTTTTCAGAAATTACGATTGTCCCACAGTTGTGCCATCATTCCCACCACATCAAACAATTTAGCCCCTAATAAAGTTTTTCAAAAGTTAATGTACTTGTTAATCAAGTGGTCAAAAGTGTCATTGAAGAGCATGTTTGAGGTGAAATATGAGACAAGCGATGTTTGAAGAAAATTAAGAAAAATCAAGGGAAATATTACTTTTGAGCAGAATATTTTTATTAGGCATCATAAAAACCTGTAATTTTGCCAAATAAGTGTGAAAATATTATTTAATTGTGTGTATTTATGATACATAAAATCTTAGCAATGGAATTAGCCATGGCAAGACAAAAGAATAGGATATTTTATTCCAAAAACGTTAAAAATGTCATTTCCATCAGCGTCATTTGCGCCACAGAATTCTAATAAACTCAGAATCTGAGATGTGCTGAAAATGACACTGTGGTGAAAATTTTCATGACTTTCAAATGAATTCATAAATAAAATAAATACATAAATAAAAAAATAAATGAACTAATTACAAAAAATGACAAATCTCCTGTGATGCATGTAGGCTACATACACTGTTGGACATTGTTAGTAGACAAATTAAACTAGTGAGAGTGTAAAAAATGTTGTATCAAGAGAAAATCATAACAAGCCTTTCCACAATACTATACTGTATAGCCTATCCTTTTATAATGAGAATAAAAGCAAGCACCAACCCAGAATGGTTGATGTTTACACTTAGATTTCATCAGTGTTTATAGCGCCCTCTGCTGTGTGGAATGTAAATGAACAGCGTAACTCCTCCCCTAATGCAGAACGAGAGCTCTTCTTTCGGTCTGACAGCGCATTATGTGCCTTCCCTATTCACTTTATTCTCTTCTGCTTGCATTGAGCTATTAAAACAACTTTTACTGCTTTACCTTCCTCTGGGCGGACTGAAGGTCGCATCGGGCTTCTCTACAATGGCCAACAGAGACGATGAATACGATTTCTTGTTCAAAGGTAAATTCTGCATTAATACCCCATATAGAGGGGCGATATCATAATCCATCCATTGTTCCAAAACTATAGGTTTCACGTGCATTTTAAAGCCTATTGTATCATCAAACATGTCTTATGCAATAGCACGTATAATCAAAACCATGTCCTGTTGGAAATGATAGCCAGATAAAAGCTGTCATTGCAACATAGCAACGCCCGCAGCGGCATCAATGCATATCAATCGATCAATAAAACATCTGTTTCTGATAGGCCGAATGCCTGTACACCAGCTGTGTGAATGACATCAGGCCCTAAATAAAAGGAACTTTAATGTGCATTAATAAATGACCCCCAAAATGAGCCAAATGACTCACAAATTGAGGATCCTGCTTGTCGTATTTGATCATTTATAGCAATTTAAGTGAGTTGCCTCTAAGATTTGGCTGTTAGTTTGTATTACATTTATGATATCAGGCCATAAATGGGAGGAACTTTAATATGCATTAAAAATGATCCACAAAAAGATCCTGGCCTGTCTTATTTGATGGATTATAGTGATTTAAGACAGATAAATAAATAAATAAATAAAAATAAAAGCGAGTTTGCTGTTAGCTTTGGCTGTTGGTTTGTTTTGCATTGAAATCTAATCATGCATTCTAATGATATGCATTGTGTTTACCATGAAGAAACGCATTTGTACCGATGAATGTAATATTATAAATGCATAATAAAATTATTAACATGTTTGTTGAGGGCATACACATCTTAATGTTCTCTCCTGTCACCCCGCAACCGCTGTGATTTGTTACATTGTCACAGCTGACTGTTACTTTGCTTTGATTGTGTGACGCCACCGCCCGATCAAAGTCTCACGCGGCAAAACTGTCACATTAAGATTCCATTTTTACAATCTCAGCATAATGTGAGGACAAAGTTCGGCTTTACTTCCTTGTAAGACAGCTCACTTCAGTCTGGGCTTAAGAAAATACAGGCAAATATAAACCAGTGTTTCGGAATTCACAGCTTTAAATGGATAGTTCAACCAAAGATGAATTTCCAAACACAAAAGGAGATGTTGGGCAGAATGTCCAGGCAACTCTTTTCCATACAATTAAACTGGACTGGGGCTGTTGCACTTCAAAAATGCTCTAAAAGTATCGTGAAAGTATTATAAAAGTACTAAATATGATGGAAGGCAAGATTTTCAGTGAATAATACTTAAAAACCAGCTTGTTCCTAAGTAGTCAAATTGACTACTTTTATGATACTCTCAGGTGCTTTTTTGTCATTTTTGGAGCTTGATAGCTTCGGTCACCATCCACTTTCATTGAATTGATTAAAACATCCCCTTTTGTGTACTACTGAAGAAAGTAAGTCATACGGTGGTGTTTTAATAGTGTAAGTCTGATGTTTTGGCTTTTTTCTGCTTTTGTTCTCAGTTGTTCTGATTGGAGATTCGGGCGTCGGAAAGAGTAACCTGCTGTCGCGCTTCACGCGGAACGAGTTTAACCTGGAGAGCAAAAGCACGATAGGTGTGGAGTTCGCCACACGCAGCATCCAGGTGGATGGCAAGACAATAAAAGCGCAGATCTGGGACACGGCAGGACAGGAGCGATACAGGGCCATCACTTCTGCGTGAGTGCACAACACTTGCAAAACAGTACTGTGGTGGCACAGTGATGGCTAAACAGCATGATCTCATGAACATTTTTATATTGCAAAATCATATTACGTGGTTCCTGTCACATATGACAGCAGTTCCGAGGTGAAATGTCCACTGTGTGGCGCTAAAAGCGAGTTAAATGTTCTCCCAAACAGATGAGGTTTTTAAGGTTAATGCTCTGTCCAGTTTTAAATCAACAAAACTGACCTCCCTGGCCTAAACCTTATAGTTAAACCTAACCGATAGTGTCAGAAAAAGCAAATGTGAGATAAAAATGCAATTGCATGAAGCAACCATGTCATTTTGTGGTGCTTCTTTGACACTTTCAGCTCACGTGTCGACTCGCATGCTCTTTGGGACTCGTACACCGGGTCTTCTGTATCACAAGTGCAACGCTCTGTCAGTCAAGCTGACCACACTTGAACAAGCTTGTAAATGTAGTTATGTAATGCAAATGTTAAAATGAGTCATGCGCTATAGTAAAAGTGTTTATATGTCGCACAATAGCACTGAGTGAGGAACAGAGCGAAAAGTGTCTATGAACTGCTAATCTGCCATTTTACTCATGATTTGTGTGAAAGTGAATGAAAGCTGTTGTTGTTGTAGTGCCTCTAATGTTCATTTCACCAGGAAACTACTGCGATACATACAGCACAACGAGTAAAGTAAAAATCATTTTGCAAAAATGTAGGTATAGTAATGTAATTCTATGGAACCATGTTGGTATTAAATTATTACCATATTCATATATCATGTAATTTACACAGCACTCCATGGTAAAATAATACCATGATACTTTCATATCCATGATACTTTTTGGTTAGTAAATATACTTTCACACTCAATAAAAGAATAATATTTAAGCCTTTTTTTTTTTTTTTTGATTTACGCATTAATAAAAATTTTCATAATAAATTTCCATCAAATTAAATAGTGTAATCTGTAAGAAAATTTAATTAATATATATATATATATATATATATATATATATATATATATATATATATATATATATATATATATATTTTATTATTTTTTTATTTTTTTATTTTTTCGTCTTAACGATTACACAATTTAATTTGATGGAAACTTATTATGAAAGTGAAATTTGTGCAGTTTAAAAAAATATTTTGAGTGTATTTAACTTGGCTTAAAATTACTTGAATATCCACTAATTAAATATCAAAATGCGGAAAAGGGAATTTATATGTATTTGTGGTTGATTATTTAACAGATGTGGTTTTGGTTCTTTTATACCATTGAAAATAAGAATTATATATATGCAGTCACTGGTGTAATATTCATGGGGTCTCAACCATTAAAACTGTTAAAATTGTTAAAATTAGCCCAATTTGTTTTTTTAAAGTGAAAATAAAATAATGTAATTAATAATTAATATAAATAAGTAATTATAAATATAATTATAAAATAATATATAAATACAATTTTTAGTATTATTTTTATATTTATTATATAAATAAATAATATTTTATACAATTAATATTTAAAAATAAATAAAAATGAAAAATAGTTCAACTAAAAAATATATTTTTGTACATTCTGCATCTATTTTTTGTTTTATAATATCACATTTTGTACAATACAAAATTGTACAATGGTAACCACAGTTTCTTTCAAAATACCAAAGTTACTACCAAGGGCGTAGCCAGGAAATTACTTTTGGGGGCCTCAATAAAAATGGATGGGCCAAAAAACTTAACAACTGAGATGAGGCACATTCAAAAGTTCTTTCACACTTTCAGAAAATCAGAATTTATGCGTTTATGCAATTTAAGTAGCTATTTTATAAATATATATTTGAAGTCAAAGAATAATATTCTGAGTGGGCCTGTGTCTAATTTGGGTGGGTGCAGATCCACCCCGGCCCACCCTTGGCTACACCACTGGTTACTAAAGCAACTGTTGCCACAATATATTTTTGTGGTAACTTAGAATTAGCCACCACTGTCATAACAAATGAAATCACAGGAAACAGATGAACAATGTAATAGATGAGATGCCCATATGATGAACATTACACCCAAAAATGCAAAACTAATTATTCTTTTCAAAAGTGCAGGGGAACCAAAATCACATCTGTTAACTGTATCAACAATAACAGATACAGATAATGACCATGGTAAATGTTTTTGTAAGGGCTGTTCTTCTGGTATTTTTCTGATATTATTTCAGGTATTACCGTGGTGCTGTGGGCGCACTGCTGGTGTATGACATCGCCAAACATCTGACCTATGAGAATGTAGAGCGCTGGCTGAAGGAGCTCCGAGATCACGCCGAAAACAACATCGTCATCATGCTGGTGGGGAATAAAAGCGACCTGCGGCACCTGAGGGCAGTGCCCACCGACGAGGCGCGTGCTTTCGCAGGTACACAGAGTTCTGGAGATGCTGGGAAATGCATTAGACATTTCTCTGAGGAGAGAAGCTGCAGGGGTGGAATCAGATCCCAGAGAGAGAAAACTGCAAGTCTCTTGGTTTATTTAAATATTTCAATAACTTACGTTACATTACAGTGAGAAAAATCTATTATGTAGAGAATTACAGAGCACTTTCAAGTCATTTTTTCAAAAATGAAAAAGTGAATCTCAAAAATATGTCAGATGTGTTTGTTCCTTTGACTTCATAATTGGCCCTTAAAGTGATAGGGTTTACTTTTTAATGGGTACTAGTGGCAGTTTTGACTCACTAGGTGTCCTGTTTTTTAACTGAAAATTCTCTCGTCATCTACTCTCCCTCATGTCTCTGGAAACCAGTTGAAAGTGAATGATCTGCAGAAGGTGTGACTCGATTAGACTGAAACAAATTTAGGCAATCTTACATACAGTAACTATACAGCAAGGTTTTTGGTTAACATTAGTTAATGCAATAGTTAACACAAACAGTGAACAATACCTTTACACAATTAATTCTGGTTAATTTTAATTTCTGCATACACTAATACATTTTAAGTTAAATGGTCTATACATTAGCATTTGTTTATGTATTATGAACTAACATGAATAAACAATGAGCAATAATAATTCTGATATATTTACATTAACCAAGATTCATAAATGTTGTAAATATCAATGTTTAAGTTTACTTCATAATACCTAATGTTAACAATTACAACCTTATTGTAAAGTGCTACCAAATTATCTTTATTTTTTTTAATAAGTTGCATTCAAAATCCAACTGGCTCATAAATCTTAGCGACTTAGGCTCTTATAGTTCAGAAGAGATATAGTAGAGTAAATCAAATGTTTAATATAAACATTAATATTTTTTATATAATTTTATATTTAAATTTCTCTCTGCTTATTTGATTAATCTCAGAAGGGTTGTAAAACAGGAGTGGATATACTGTATTTGTTCTGACAATAATTAGATTTAATTTTTTAATTTTTTTTAAATATTGATGTGTCATAATATCTGAAATTTGGTTCTGATTCGGTTCAGTTTACATTTTTTGGAACTGAAATTAGGTCAAGAATAATATTTGGCATAAGAAATGAATGCATAAATTATTTTTAATTCGTAATTATTTAGAACTAGACATGGGTTTGATTCTCAGGGAACACACATGCTGATTAAAAAATGTGTACCTTCAATGCACTGCAGGTTTGTGTGGGTGAAAGTGTTTGCCTTCACTTATTAAATATGAAATTAAATATAAAATCAGAGCATTGAATATTAATTGTCAGATGACCTGATTTCTGCAAACAGGCGCTGGTGTTCAGACAGTTTGTAGGTTACTGTATGTTCTCATGGAAAAATTTAAAGGTCAGCTGGTATTAAACTCTCCTCTGCTTGTTTCCAGAGAAAAATAACCTTTCATTTATCGAGACGTCTGCTCTGGATTCAACCAACGTGGAGGAGGCGTTCAAACACATTCTAACAGGCATGTAGTGGCTCTTCTCATATGAACTCCATCTCCAGTGAAACAGTATGCGAGTTTGATCACCTGCAGTTGTCGTAGGTGTGTGAATATGTTGGTGAATCAGGTTGATGTGATGTCACTAAGGGCTGAGACATGAAACTAGATTTTTATATTTGCAGAAGAGTGGTGCTTGCCGCCTCAATGCCAGGGTTTTGCTGTATGGTTGCTAATGCGTTGTTGTTGCCAGAGAGTTTCGGTGGAGGAAAACTGAGAAAAAATAGAGTGGATGAGAGGCATAAATGTAGCTAAATCAATGCGTGTTCAAACGCATTAATCCCAAAGCATACTTCGGTTTTGACGCGAACGCTTAGTGTCTGCATACAGTCGAACGCACAGCCTTTCAAAGTATACTTCAGATAACTGTGTGCGCATACAGAGGTGGTTGGTTCATGTGCGCTACGACTGCTATGATACTGGATTATTTTTCTTCAGGAGTTTGGAAGCATAAATGTGTCTTTATAGTCCTTCAGACTCTAATATACAAATGCATGTATCTCCTGATCTCCTGACACACTCAGGTATGACGTGCACATCCACTGTTGTTGTTTCCACCTTCGTCTCCTGTTGACTCTTCTTCTAGCGCTTCTTTGTGACAGCAACGGCTCAACTGTGAGTGTCGCCACCTTGTGGACTCACTTGCAAATAATTCCAGAAGCATGAGTACAGTGCAGAGCATAGTTCAGTGCTCGCATGCATTCAGTGCTCGAGCACTCTGCTGATGACGAAATTCGCGCCGCGTCTAACCGAAGTATACTTTGGGCTTTAGTCTCTGGCCCTGTCCCAATACCCACACTTGCAGTCTTGAATCATGTTAAGAGAATGTGGTTTATATTTTACTGACAACTTAAAGTAATATACCACTCAAGGCTGCACTTTATAGTGATTTTACCACATTTATGGGGTGTTGCACCATGTAAAGCTCATGTAAGTCCCTCAAACCCCCTTAAACATGGTAAAACACATGGCCTTAAGAGGGTAGATTACTTCTGAAATGTAATCTGGTACTGAATTGTAATCTGTAATGTAATCTTTTAGATTACAATTTTTAGGTAATCTTATCTGATTACTTTTTGATTACTTATTGCATGTTTTGATGTAAATCATACTGTGGCAAGGAGGAGGGTGGGGCCGGGCCATGATGACGCACGCCCGGCCCCTAGTCAGGCTAACCAAGCCCACGAGAGGGATAAAGGCAGCCGGAGGCGGCAGTTCGAGAGAGAGAGAGCTACAGGCAGCTGCCCTGTATGCGTTTGTGTTGTATGTCTTTTGCTTTAAGTTAATCATTAAATTATTATTTATATTGTCAAGCCGGTTCTCGCCTCCCCCTTTCCCTGTTACCCTGTTACACATACATACAAGTGTATCAAGTACCAATTAACACTCCTTTCATTAAGCATTCAAATTTTTTTAAATAAAACATTAGCAACCGCCATTATCACTGACAGGTAATGTAATCATCTAAACCATAAAAACGTAACTATACTGATTACGCATATTTCAAACTGTAATGTAATCCAGTGGCGTAGCCAAGGGTGGGCCGGGGTCGGCCTGGGACCACCCAGTATAGCGAAGATTATTCTTTGACTTCAAATATATAAAAATAATAAATTCTGATTTCTGAAATTGTTAAATTAACTGTTTGAATGCGCCGCTTCTCTGTTTGTAAAAAAAAAATCTGGGCGAAAACTTGGCCCATTCAATTTTTTTTAGGCCCATCCAAAAGTAATTTCCTGGCTACGCCCTTGATGTAATCTACAGTAATTAGAAGTTCTTGATTTTTGTAATCTGACTACAGAATCCAGATTACATGTAGTGTGTTACTACCTAACTCACTGTTAAACGGATAGTTCCATCTCTGAATTCTGATTGGATGAACTGCACTTGAAGCTGTTAATGGTGATAAAAGCACACCCGTGAACGCATTTTCTATGTTGAAGTGCTGAGTTGTTACGTTGCTTGGCAACCATTAACTGTTTCCTGTACAGTTATCTTAATTAAATATATTAGAGAGAATTATTTATTCTCATTTGTTGTAAATGTATTGTTATAAATTGTTATATACATGTTTAATTAATGAATATTATAAATATAAATGTAGCTATTTAACTATTTGCTTTGTGTTGTGCTTTAAAACACCCCTTATCCATGAAAAAATCACTCTGATGCACGGTTTTGAGTGGCTTATTACTTTTTTAAAACACAAGCAACAGCATTATGATAAAAGACACCAATATTTAATAAATAATTATTGGGGGCCTGGGTAGCTCAGTGGTAAAAGGAGTTCGCTAGTTCGCTAGTTCAAATCCCAGGGCGTGCTGAGTGACTCCAACCAGGTCTCCTAAGCAACCAAATTGGCCCGGTTGCTAGGGAGGGTAGAGTCACATGGGGTAACCTCCTCGTGGTCGCTATAACGTGGTTCTTTGTCAGTGGGGCGCGTGGTGAGTTGAGCGCGGATGCCGCGGTGGATGGTGTGAAGCCTCCACACACGCTATGTCTCCATGGCAACATGCTCAACAAGCCATGTGATAAGATGAGTGGGTTGATGGTCTCAGATGCAGAGGTAACTGGGATTCATCCTCTGCCACCCGGACTGAGGCGAATCACCACGCAACCATAAGGACTAGGCACTCCAAATTGGGTGAAAAAGGGTAAAATTCCCAAAAAATAATTATTAAATTAATTCCTAATAATAAACAGTTCAGTAGTTTCTAGCAACTTGGCACATTAATATGAATTTAATTAATGTGTGGTCACTGGTGTGTATGTTTCAGTGTTATTACTGTTAATGAAAAAAAAAAACTGAAACTAAACAAAATTTTAAAGGCTCCAAAAATGACTTTTTATTAAAATAGAAATAAAACTAATTTTAAAATTAAAAACGTACCCAGCGTACGTCGTGTAATTCACATCGGCTTCAAATGTGGCTCCTCCAATCAGATTTTAGACCTTGAACGATTCATTTTTGTTACACAGGTTACACTGACAAGAATACTTAAACTCTTCCATATGAGCTCAAACTTTCTCTCTTTGCACTTTTTGTAGAAATCTACCGCATTGTATCACAGAAGCAGATCACTGACCGATCAGCCCACGAGGAGTCGCCGGGAAACAATGTGGTCGACATCAGCGTACCACCGACCACTGACGGGCAGAAAGGGAACAAACTACAATGCTGCCAAAACCTGTAACCATGACAACCAGCCGTCACCCACCTGTCACTCATCTCTGCTGCCCTCTTCATGTTATGTCACTATAATGTTCTCAATTTTATTTGTGTAATATATTTTCTTTTGATAGCTTGTCAACTCACATGCACACTACGACTGTCATGAAGTAAAATTTTACAGTATGGGACTCACTGTGGTTTATTGGCTTCAAGAATGGTTTAAACATACAGTAAACCTCAGGTTTAACAGAGTTGATGGACGAAAATATCTCGCCATCACAGAGGAACATGGACAAAAAGAATCAAACGTATTCTGAACCGAGATATTTAAAAATGCTGATTTTCGTCCTTGAACAGTAAAGTGCTGTAATCAAGCTACAGTACAAGATATTTACTTATTTCACCCCAAATACAAAAAAGTGAAAAAGGAAAACTAAGCTTATTTTTAGTGCCATTGCAATTATTTGCATTGTGGCATTATTTTCAAGACAATTAAGCACACTTGACCCACAAATTCCCATTACTGTAATGCAAAAAAACAAAACAAACAAAAATAAAATATATATATATACACACTACCGTTCAAAAGTTTTGAAACACTTGACTTAAATGTCAAGGGTCAGTGTTTAGATTTTGTAAGAACTGTAAGATGAATGGCTAATGTCTTTAAAGTTCATCCTGGATTAACTGCAGAAGTTCACATAGATGCATTGTCCTTTGTTAGTTGGCTGATGAAGGCTTTTGTTGGCAATTAATTGATAGTCTATGTATTCCATTATAAGAGTGTAGTCCATCATTAGACCGAGGTGATGTAGGCAGAGATCATCACAGGTCATTTCAGTGAGGTTCGGTGAGGTCAATCCTAAATCCAAGGTTCAGGCCATGGCATATGAAGTATCCCATGTCTTATGGTTGGAGCTGGCATCAGCTCATCCTCAGAAGTCCATCGCAATAGACTGAAGTGATGTTTGGCTGGCACCCGCTGCTATTAGTCATCATCACTCAGCAACACGTAGCAGTGGAGTCCAACACGAAGCAGGAATGGAGCTGGATCCAGCCGGTTCTGGTGATCTCAGGATAGGAGTCCCGAGGTTGAGACAGGGAAACAAATAGAATAATATTAGCATAGATGCCATTCAATTTATTGCAGAGTTATGATCATGATCAATGTTTCTGGTTTCTGGTTCCGGCAGACCTAACTAAAGCAGCCTAATTGTGAGTTGAAGGATAAATCAGGTGTATGCCTGGCTAAATAGACGAGTCTTTAGTCTAGACTTAAACTGAGTGAGTGCGTCTGCATCTCGGACAGTGTTAGGGGGACTATTCCATAGTTTAGGAGCCAAACAGGAAAAGGATCTACCTCCTTTTGTAGATTTTGATATTCTAGGAACTATTAACAGGCCGGATGAACGTAATGAATGTGATGGAATATAGCATTTCAGAAGGTCACTTAAGTAGACCATTCAAAGCTTTGTATGTAGTTAACAGAATTTTAAAATTAATACGAAATTTAACAGGTAGCCAATGTAACGATGATAAAATGCGGCTAATATGATCATATTTCTTGGTTCTAGTCAGCACTCTGGCTGCTGCATTTTGATCCAACTGAAGTTTATTTATTGATCTTGCTGGACCGCTTCCCAGTAATGCATTACAATAATCTAGTCTTGAGGTCATGAACGCATGAATTAGTTTTTCGACATCAGCAACAGAGAGCATGTGTCGTAATTTAGCAATATTTCTTAGGTGGAAGAATGCTGTTCTACAAACATTGGTAATTTGATTTTCAAAGGACAGATTGATATCAAATATAACAAGTTCTTTGCTGTAGAAGATGACGTAACAGTGCATCCATCGAGAGTCAAATTATATTTTAGTGGCTTATTTTTAGAGGTTTTTGGTCCAATTATTAGTACCTCTGTTTTTCGGAATTGAGTAGAAGGAAATTTCTGGCCATCCAATCTTTTATTTCATTGATACACTCTGCTAATTTGGAGAATTGTGAAATCTCATCAGGTTTTGAAGAAATATGAAGTTGGGTATCGTCGGCATAACAGTGGAAACTTATTCCATGATTCTTGATAATGTCTCCCAGGGGAAGCGTATACAAGGAGAAAAGCAGAGGCCCTAAAACTGATCCCTGTGGCACTCCATACTTTACTTTTTTTTTTGCAGAATTTTATTTATTTTATTTTTTTCAAAAATGTATGAAATTAAAATTGACACAAAGATTAAATTTCTACGAACTTGATACATGTCTTTTAAACTGCATTATTAAAAGATTGATAATTTTATTATCTCAGACAAATGCCAACATAATTCTCCAGCCTATTCAAGAGAATCTTGTGATCTATCGTGTCGAAGGCAGCACTAAGATCTAAAAGCACTGTGAAATGCAGCCGTGATCAGATGATAAGAGCACGTCATTTGTAACTCTGATAAGTGCAGTCTCTGTACAGTGATGGGGCCTAAATCCTGACTGAAATTGTTCATATATACTATTTCTCTGTAGAAATGAACATATTTGGGAGGATAATACCTATGATTCCCATGATCTTAAAAATCTTTTGATCTGAAGACGAATGCTTAAATGTTTGAAATTAGTTTTGTGGACAAAAATATAATTATGCCACCATATTAATTTATTTCATTATAAAACTAAAATGTAAATTGATGAAATTGATGACTTGGACCAAATAATAAAGAAAAGCAGCCAATAAGTGCCCAACATAGATGGGAACTCCTTCAATACTGTTTAAAAAGCATCCCAGGGTGATACCTCAAGAAGTTGGTTGAGAAAATGTCAAGAGTACATTTCTGCAAATTCTAGGCAAAGGGTGACTACTTTGAAGATGCTCAAATATAACACAGTTTTGATTTATTGTGGATTTTGTTTAGTCACAACATAATTCCCATAGTTCCATTTATGTCATTCCTTAGTTTGTATGACTTTACTATTATTCTAAAATGTGAATATATATATATATATATGATAAAGAATGAGAGTTTCAAAATTTTTGATCGGTAGTGTGTATATATACTGTATATATATATATATATATATATATATATATATATATATATATATATATATATATATATATATATATATATATATATATTCTATAAAATATATATAAAAAATATATAACTGTATTATATATACAGGTGCATCTCAATAAATTAGAATGTCGTGGAAAAGTTCATTTATTTCAGTAATTCAACTCAAATTGTGAAACTTGTGTATTAAATAAATTGAATGCACACAGACTGAAGTAGTTTAAGTCTTTGGTTCTTTTAATTGTGATGATTTTGGCTCACATTTAACAAAAACCCACCAATTCACTATCTCAACAAATTTGAATACATCATAAGACCAATAAAAAAAAAACATTTTTAGTGAATTGTTGGCCTTCTGGAAAGTATGTTCATTTACTGTATATGTACTCAACACTTGGTAGGGGCTCATTTTGCTTTAATTACTGCCTCAATTCGGCGTGGCATGGAGGTGATCAGTTTGTGGCACTGCTGAGGTGGTATGGAAGCCCAGGTTTCTTTGACAGTGGCCTTCAGCTCATCTGCATTTTTTGGTCTCTTGTTTCTCATTTTCCTCTTGACAATACCCAATAGATTCTCTATGGGGTTCAGGTCTGGTGAGTTTACTGGCCAGTCAAGCACACCAACACCATGGTCATTTAACCAACTTTTGGTGCTTTTGGCAGTGTGGGCAGGTGCCAAATCCTGCTGGAAAATGAAATCAGCATCTTTAAAAAGCTGGTCAGCAGAAGGAAGCATGAAGTGCTCCAAAATTTCTTGGTAAACGGGTGCAGTGACTTTGGTTTTCAAAAAACACAATGGACCAACACCAGCAGATGACATTGCACCCCAAATCATCACAGACTGTGGAAACTTAACACTGGACTTCCAGCAACTTCGGCTATGAGCTTCTCCACCCTTCCTCCAGACTCTAGGACCTTGGTTTCCAAATGAAATACAAAACTTGCTCTCATCTGAAAAGAGGACTTTGGACCACTGGGCAACAGTCCAGTTCTTCTTCTCCTTAGCCCAGGTAAGACGCCTCTGACGTTGTCTGTGGTTCAGGAGTGGCTTAACAAGAGGAATACGACAACTGTAGCCAAATTCCTTGACATATCTGTGTGTGGTGGCTCTTGATGCCTTGACCCCAGCCTCAGTCCATTCCTTGTGAAGTTCACCCAAATTCTTGAATCGATTTTGCTTGACAATCCTCATAAGGCTGCGGTTCTCTCGGTTGGTTGTGCATCTTTTTCTTCCACACTTTTTCCTTCCACTCAACTTTCTGTTAACATGCTTGGATACAGCACTCTGTGAACAGCCAGCTTCTTTGGCAATGAATGTTTGTGGCTTACCCTCCTTGTGAAGGGTGTCAATGATTGTCTTCTGGACAACTGTCAGATCAGCAGTCTTCCTCATGATTGTGTAGCCTAGTGAACCAAACTGAGAGACCATTTTGAAGGCTCAGGAAACCTTTGCAGGTGTTTTGAGTTGATTAGCTGATTGGCATGTCACCATATTCTAATTTTTTGAGATAGTGAATTGGTGGATTTTTGTTAAATGTGAGCCAAAATCATCACAATTAAAAGAACCAAAGACTTAAACTACTTCAGTCTGTGTGCACTGAATTTATTTAATACACGAGTTTCACAATCTGAGTTGAATTATTGAAATAAATGAACTTTTCCACGACATTCTAATTTATTGAGATGCACCTGTATATTGCATATGGCTATATATATATATATATATATATTTTAAAATGTAAATGTTTTATGCATCATGGTAGTATCTGTTGTGCTGCCTTTAATTTTTGCTGATTTTATTACAGTAATTTTTGATAAATAAGGATTTAATGAATTGATTTTCCATATGCAAAATATAGCTTCTTAATTTTGCTGTTTATTTTGAGGTGAAATAAGAGGCCAAGATATCTTCCTTTGGCAAAAGATAAGCAAAGTGGTCAAATCAAATCATGCTATATTGCAAACAGCACTTATTCTGAATGTTTAAATGTGATAAAGCTGCTAGTACAGTGTTGCATTTCATACATTACATATTTTATACTTGTTTGCGTAGAATGCTAGCTAACTGGTGATATCATATAAAACAGATAGAGACAGGAGGACCTGCCAACCTCAGTATTTTCAGGATTGTGCAGGCATATGAAATAACAAATACACGTATGTGGAAACAATAGTGTAAGACTAACACATATAGCAAACAACTAAATACCAGACAAGAGCTGTCATGTTTTGTCGTTAGGATCACAGGCAGAGCTCATCTCACTAGAAACAGCCCACAAAACTATTTATTTTTTATATGCATAGTGCTTTTTAAATGTATGTTTAGATCCAATATTGTCACACACACATACTGTACATACAGAAACATATATACACATGCTCAAAAACATATTTGTAATTATGGAAATGTTCAAATTACAAATAAAAGCGATGCTTTAATTGTGAATACTAACATACTGCATCAATTATGCATCAAAATAAAAATATATACATTGAATGCTTCACGACATGATCTAACTTACAATTTCTCCTCCGTCTGAACAGAAAACAATGCATTATGAGTAAAACCAGAAGCTGCCTGCTTTGAAGTTGAATCCAGGCGGAAAAATAACTAAAGGAAAATGTGGATATCTGTGATATGACGGCAATTTGAATAGACTGTTGCCTTGTTTATATATATATATATATATATTCACCGTATACTTCAGTTACAGTATGAATAACAGATGGTGTTTATTCCACTTTGGCCTTTTCAAGAGCTTTTCTCTTTTTAAGAAAATACAATACCCATAGGGGAATATAAGATCTCTTTGTTGTCTCAGTTTGTTTCTCCAGAGGGCAATGGGATTAAATATAGAACAAATGTGCCACATTCCACATTCATTTTATAGCTCTATACTCTCACTTTCAGCAACTGACTTATCTGCATATATTTTTGCTTCTTCTAAGGAATTTTAGTAGACACACCTGAGACAAAGCTGATACTTAAAGGGGTTTTCGGTTCTGTTACATTCAAGTTTCCTGAGTTATGAAAGAGTAGCAATATTTTTTTGAACTGGGTGTTACATATGTGTGCCAACCTGGTGGTGTTGAACTATATGAAAATGAATTTTTTATATCTAGATTTCTGTTTATGGTTTCTGTTCTGTGTAAATGGGATTACCGCACTGTACTGCTACAGGAAACCATGTGTACAACTGATAAGAGATGCTGCAGATCTCGGGTCACTAAAAGGGCATCACAGTACAGGGTGAATACACTCATATATACAGCTAACAATAGGACAGAGAACTAAATGCACAAAATATCAAATACGTTAGACCTACACTGGAGCAAGGTTTTACAGATGTACAATATATTAGTCAACGATGCTCATTTTTTTGTCCGGATCTGTTACGTTCTTCAGAAATTAAAAATGCAATTCACACAAACAGTTCTATGATGAACATATTTTCAACTACTGAGTTCAAAGTTATTTTGATTTATTTTCTGGGGCTTAAAGTAAAAAATGTCTAAGTAGTGTGACCGTCCTGAAAGCTGAAATTCTTGAAAAAAAGAAATGTTAGCATGAGTAGTTTGGAATATTTATATTATTATTATAATTTCTTAAAAATTACACTTTGTTTTTTGTTTTTTTTACCTTGTAAAATATGTTTGAAAAGCTTCTTGAAATGAATGATTAGGTTGTATTCAGGATGCTTAACCTGATGGTTGCACCACTTGACATTTTTAAAAAGTCATTATTATTATTTTTTGTTGTTGCAGAAAATCCTATAAATGTTTTTCAAAAGTGTTTGAACATTTTTATGAAAAGGCTAATTTTGTTCTGGTCAAATGGAGTAACCCGGAGAAAACTTCTTCATGTTTGTGACTCAAAAATTCATGATATTAGTAAAACAAAATATTTTTTACCTTGTAAAATATGTTTGAAAAGCTTTTTGAAATGAATGATTAAGTTGTATTCAAGATGCTTACACCACTTGACATTTTTAAGTCATTAAACCAATTTTTGCAGAAAATGCTATAATATTATTTCTTTTTTTTGTGGACATTTTTATGAAAAGCCACTTTTTTCAGGTCAAATGGAGTAGCCCTAAGAAAATGTCTTGATTTATGTAATTCACAAGTCATATTTTTATTTTATTTTTTTGCAGAATTTTATTTATTTAATTTTTTCAAAAATGTATGAAATTAAAATTGACACAAAGATTACATTTCTACGGACTTGATACATGTCTTCTAAACTGCATTTTTAAAAGATGTATAATTTTATCATCTCAGACGACCTTATTAGTCAATGACACTGTGGTGATGGGGTCGTGGTTGTGTGTCTGTTTGCGGGAGAGAGGGAGCGGAGTGGCTCATCAAGCTGGTTGACATGATGGGGAGAGACCTCAAAAGCAGCCAAAACGACACGAGAGTGCAGGGACTGGCGTGCCTTATTGTGTATTTTATTTTTAATTGTGAAGCTGAAGATTTCGAGAAGTTGCTTAACTGAGAGTTTTTGTGACATTGAACTGACTGATATAAGATAAGCACTGAGAAGGCTGCATTCAAATATACTGAAGGCAGAAAATAAAAGCCTACCTGAAGCGTGCCACTGCTCCCCCATCTCCTTCCATACCCGAACCTTTAACGTGTGTTACACCCATATAATGCTTGTATCATAAGAACGTCTTGATTGCTGGAAACTACTTAGCTTTGGTTTTAAAATAATATTTTGTATTGCAGCATCTGTGCTTTCCTAATAACAATATAGAATCTTCATTGTCTTAATAATATAAGACATGCTCTATACTCTTTGTGCTCTATTTGTATTCACCCTAAAAGTGTTGCTGAACCTGTGTCAAAAGTGATAGTTCACCCAAAAATGTTAATTGTGTCATTGTTTACCATCATGTCAATTGTAACCCAGGAGAATCATCTACTCAGAGGAAAACAAAAGTACGACATGCAATTTAAGTGCTATGTTCCAAGTCTTCTGAAGTCATATGATAGCTTTGGTGGCATTTTAAAAATAAAAACAAACAAACAAACAAACAAACAAACACAAGACCAGGTAAAACAGTAGCCTATACAGTTTAGATATTGACAATAATAATCAATTTCAACCAAAATAATTCAGAGTTAATCATTGCATCACTGATTTATTGAATGGGTCAGTTTTATGACTCTAAAATGTAATAATTATTGATACACTGGCTGATATCATGTGGTTTCCCATCTGGTTTTCCATCAAAGCTGCGACTTTGAAAAGTTGATGTGGAAGAGGATGTAAATTCTTCACCCATTAATGTGTGCCAACAATCTTTGCATGTCATTTGTTTTCACCCACTGGACACAGGAGCAAACATGGTGTATGTGGCGAGCAATTTTTAAACCGACATACATTCAAGAGGACAACAATTTCTAACTCGAGTGTGCAAAAAATGTGAAATATCAGCATCTATTTCCCATACTGGCTTTTATTTGTTGTTTCAATTTTTACACCATTACCAGTTAATGATCTGTACAAACAGATGAATTCGTTTAGAGATGGACATTGACAATTACAGATACTTCAGCAAAGTTTCTTAGTATTGTACACATGCAGTCACAAGTTTCATGAAAAAGACCTTTGGAAATGACACCAAAAAGTACAACACAGATCGTTTTGAAACAAATAAACAAAGAAATACGCACTTACACACAAACAGTCTCACACTCAGCTGTATAAACACACACACACACTTTTGCTTTTAGATTATATACTCAAACATTTTCATGACAATTAAACATTTCTCCACAAATTCTCATTACTGTCATGCAAAAATGTAGTTCTCATAATAAATATAATAATAAAAATACAACTATATATACTGTATATATATATACTACCGGTCAAAAGTTTTGAAACACTTCCTCATTCTTTATTATAATTTCTTTTCACATTTTAGAATAATAGTAAAGTCATCACAACTATGGAATGACATAAATGGAACTATGGGAATTATGATGTGACTAAACAAAATCAAAAATAAATCAAAACTGTGTTATATTTGAGCATCTTCAAAGTAGTCGCCCTTTGCCTAGAATTTGCAGACATGTACTCTTGACATTTTCTCAACCAACTTCTTGAGGTATCAAAGGCGTAGCCTTCAGCCTCATTAATCGCGCACCAGTTCGAGTCCCGTACGGAGCGGGTAGAACAGGAGCGTCACATATATTTAGATTGTTAAATAGCAATTTTTACATCATGGTACTTTTTGTTGTGTTGCCTTTAATTTATGTTGATTTAAGTAAATAAAAAAATTGTTGCATTATCATTTTTAATATACACAGAAAAAGTATTGTGACTCACCAATGAAAATAATAAGAATTCCATAAATAAAAAAAAGTAAAACGAAATATGCCTGATCGCATTACAATAATGAGAATTGCGACGTTAAATGTGTTAACAGTCATGAAAATAATGTCACGATTCAAAAAATCTTAGTATCCTAAACATAAGTTTCATATTCTTAATTTTGATAGAAGTTGAGTTCATTTTGAGTTGAAATATGACATGGACATGTTAGTGTGAGATTCACATGCAGACCAGAAATAAACCTCATATTACAACACACATATATTACATCATCATTACCATTTAAAACATATTGTACATTATACTACAAAGACTCGTCCTATGAAAAATGACTGACTGATTATGGTGACAGACTTTGTGATCATATTCACGATTAAATTGATAAAAAATGTCACTATCCAAATAAGGCAATTTTATTCTGTATAATGATTTTATACTTAGCCAGAGACAGTATGATCTAACCATTGATCAACACGATTATGAGATACAGCTCAATTCAATTCAGCATTAACAACAAAAAACATAAAAAAACTATAAAAACTATTAAGTCAATACTGACGTCCATAAAGTTACATAGATAGAAGATAACAAATAAAACGTGATTTTATTTCAACAACTGTTCCTTGAATGGAACAAAGCTTAAAAAAAGAATGAAAATGTTTTAAGGCGCTACTCTGAGTACACAATAACAGCTCAAAAAAAAAAAAAAAAGAGGAATGTTTAGAGTATATTTGGCCTTAAAAATGTCTGAATGTCATGGAATTCGATAACAAAATCAAAACAAGTGGCATTTATTTTAAAGAAAGACGGCAAGCGCACTTTTCATGCAAAACAAATTTCACAACATTTCATTTGAGTGCGAATGACACTCGCTTTGATATATAGTTATCTAATGCAATGACATTCAGACATATTTAAGCATGATTTTAAGTGTTCAAACACTTTTGGGGCGAATGTTCCAGCATCAGTGTGTCACCCGTCACAGTTGAATAAACCTCAGACCAGATCATTTAGTAGTCATTCACAAACGTGTGTTTAGAAACATTTGACACACACTCTATTGCTTTCTCTCCTTGACAAAAACACACAATCACTGCATAGACAGAAGTCACGGCTGCCGAATTACGTGAAAGTTTGAGCTCGTGTAAAAAATACATCACAATATTAGATGAGGTTTTATACAGCAGTTCTTGTTGACCTGGGAAGAGGGAATTGAGTACGTCTGCACAGATGAATATAACATAAAACAGTATCATAGGCCAGGGGTTTTTAAACTTTTTGATGCCAAGGACCCTCAAATTTTATCACCCCCTTTGTGTGAGAATGTGATAAACATGATATTATAAAGACTTATTGTTTGCTAAATAATATATTAGATAAATAATAATAAAATAATAAATAATTGTATATATATATATAATTAGTAAATATTATATATATTATATATATTATTATTATTATTTTAATATTCACAAATGATATATTTATACAGTATATATCATTAATATTTACTTCTTATTGACAGTGTATCTTTGTTATGCTGGAGTGATGCAAAGAGAAACATTTTCAGTTCAATTAATTAAAAAATATAATATAATAAAAATTATATTTTATTTTTCAATATTTATATTTATTGTGAAAGCACTATATAAATAAATTTGTAAAAGTATACAATAACACAATAAATATTATTTCAAAGCAGCTTTACAGAGAATAGTGAATTTCAACTCTTATTTCTTACAAATAATATTCTTTATTTCATAATATTTGAAATTATATGCCGATTTATTTATATTTCTGCTTTTATTTCTTACTATGGCTGTTAATACTATAAAATAATCATGATGAATCTAATGATTTCAGAATGAAATGGTAATTATGTCAACATTTTTACACTTATTTTTCTCCAAAACTGTTTGCAGACCCCCTAGCAGTCCCCTGGGGGTCCTCGGACCCCAGCTGGAAAACCCCTGTATAGACCAACTCTGATCTATATGAATAAAATGCAGAGAATATTTACAAAAAGTAGCACGTTTGACCGACAAATTATTACATGACTGATAGAAAAAGACATGACTTTTACACAATTCACTGATTCATACATAAGTTCCAGCCTTGTTTGAATATATTTTTATTCATTTCAGTGGCCATGAAACAGTTTGATGAGGTCAGCATGTGATGTAAAACACTGAACCCACTTTTACCACCACAGTGTCCTCAGGTAAGGATGGGTTAAGATGGTCAACTAGTCATCCCACAGCTGACTAGTCAATTAGTGATGTGATTTTTTTCTTTCTGAAGCTTTAAAGTAGATTCGGTTTGCTGCCCACAGTCGGATGGCGAAATATCCTATTTTGAAAGCTTTGTGTCCCGTACTGAAGGGGCAAAATGCTTAAAGGGGACCCCACCCCACTGAACACTTCAGAGTGAAAAGTTACAACCCCCAAGTAAATCAAGTAGAATTAAGAGACACAATTTCTCTGAGAGGGCTTCAGCATGTTGAACGCATCCATACAGGCTCCCGATCAAGAGGCTGAGCGTCCGACCGCACGCGAGATGGAACGACACGCGGAGAAACTACATACACCCCAGCCTCAACAGTTATTGTTGGACTGTCAGCATGTTAAAACTCCCAAATGTATCACTTTTAAAGCACCGTTGTAATAGCCAGTAAAGCGGCATTTTTGTAACAAATCCACCACTTTCGACAAGCAATTTTTCAGGCATTTACTTTCTGATTTCAAACATTTTTACTAGTTGGTCAATGTACAGTATCACGTTGACGACTTTGGCCACTGCACTGCATCTTGCTGTTTAATTAGCACCTCACAGTTTAAAACGTAATTAAACCCATCACAAGACCCCAGACGTTTTTGAACGCAAGAACACGTCCTTTGTAAACAGCACCTTAAGAAACACATCTGATTGTGTCTGATGGACTTAACCCTTAAAGAAATATTCTGGGTTCAATACAAGTTAAGCTCAATCGACAGCATTTGTGGCATATTTTTGATTATCACAAAAATGTTATTGACTCGTCCGTCCTTTTCTTTAAAAAAAGCCAAAAATCTGGGTTCTAATGAGGCACTTACAATGGAAGTCAATGGGGGCCAATCCGTAAACGTTAAAATACTCCCTTTTTCAAAAGTATAGACGCAAGACGTAAACAATACGTGTGTTAACATGATTTCAATGTGATAAAATCACTTACTAACCGCATCTGTGTAAAGTTATAGCCAATTTTACAACTTCGTGGCCATGATGACGTAACGTCAACAAACCCTAAACCCTAAAATGACTGTAAAATGACAATATAAACAACTTTAAAGCTCAAATAATACACACGTTTTAACTGAAGGATTAATGTAAGTGCTTTTATAAAATTATAAACTTCACAATTCTGCATTAAAACCCTCCAAAAATTGGCCCCATTCACTTCCATTGTAAGTGCCTCACTGTAACCTCCATTTTTGCTTTTTTTTTTTAAAGAAAAGGAGGGACGAATCGAAATAACTTTTTGTGGTAATCAACATTATGCCACAAATGCTGCCGATTGAGCTTAACTTGTATTAAATTAGGAATATTCCTTTAACAAGCCTAATTACACAAGGCTTCCGTAAGACCACAAAGTCACTTTTGCACATTGCTTCTTATTCAGTTTTTACAGCGTCATTTAATTGCACAAACTGTATTTCACTTCGAACATCTCTGATGTACAAAAAAATAAAATACATCCTGTGTGTGTACGACTTGCAGGAGAAAAGTAATATTTGCATAATGAACAGCTCTATATTACTGACAGCACAGATTCCAGGATTGTCAAAACAACGAACAGTTCAGGAACATTTGCATTGTTATGAGGAATGGTTGTCAGTGAATTTGGGGTCGTCCACACTGCGAGAGGACGGCAGCCTCCGCACGTACGATGCAAAATGATGCAACGTATTTCAGGAAGGCGCACATGCGTGACAGCTGCACTTGTGAGAAATTGTCCTCACCTTCAGATGTTTTGATAAATAAACACACATGCTGGATTTTCAGAGGGAAAACATTGATTTAGGACGTCAGTAGGAAATGAGGCCCGAGTGGAAAAGGAATACAATTTATCTGGAAGCTTCTTCAGTTTCTGTCTTCATCTAGCTCAGAAGAGCAGAATCCATCCTGGAAATCGTCACCAGCACAACCGCTTCAGTGTCAGAGGAGAGATGACCTCACACGAGTGCCATCACGTCACCTATTGCAAACATCTACTATACATCCAGTTTACTGTAGAGAGAGAGAGAGAGAGAGAGAGAGTGTGAAAGTTAATGACAAAATTGGCTAATTGAAACTGCTGGAAAGTTAGCGTTAGCATGTAGCTACATTCATTACTCTGGGCTCCCACACTTTTTGATCAGTGAATTTCCATAATTATTTTCCATGACCTTTCGTGCAATTTGTGATTTCTGGATAAGAATGAATAAAAATCCATTTGATTCAGATTGATTTGCTAATGACTCATTTAGGTTTATTTGTGAGCCGATTTGAGAGATTAATTGAAAACATCAGAAACAAAAGAACAATTCACTCACAAATCAAACATCACTCATTGCCTGTAAGCAAGTTTAACCCTACACAAAAGCAATTTATGCCAATTAAAAATTACAGAGCAGAGCTAACAACAATTATATGTACATACTGTATATACAGTATATTAGGGCTGTCCATCGGATACAATTTTTTTATAGAATTAATTACAATTAATTACATGTCAATAACATAATCTTATGTATCAACATTTGGCAAAAAAGGCAAATATATAATGATATTATTAAAATATATTTAAATAATTCTACATTTAATATATAATAAATATAATAATTAAGATAATTAAAATGCATTATATTATTATGGCAGATGAGTAAAGCATTAATTAGGCAATAAAAAGTGGCTTATATCTATACAGTGTAAACATTAAACAATAACATGAAAACCACCTGCCTAATATTGTGAAGGTCCCCCTTGCGCCGCTAAAACAGCGCCAACCCGCATCTCGGAATAGCATTCTGAGATTATATTCTTCTCAGCACAATTGTACAGAGCGGTTATCTGAGTTACTGTAGACTTTATCAGTTCAAACCAGTCTGGCCATTCTCTGTTGACCTCTCTCATCAACAAGGCGTCCACAGAACTGCCGCTCACTGGATGTTTTTTGTTTTTGGCACATTTGGAGTAAATTCTAGAGACTGTTGTGTGTGAAAATCCCAGGAGATCAGCAGTTACAGAAATACTCAAACCAGCCCATCTGGCACCAACAATCATGCCACGCTCCGAATCACTGAGATCACATTTTTTCCCCATTCTGATGGTTGATGTGAACATTAACTGAAGCTCCTGACCCGTATCTGCATGATTTTATGCACTGCACTGCTGCCACACGGTTGGCTGATTAGATAATCGCATGAATGATTGTTGGTGAGAGAGGTCAACAGAGAATGGCCAGACTGGTTTGAACTGACAAAGTCTACAGTAACTCAGATAACCACTCTGTACAATTGTGTTGAGAAGAAAATAATCTCCGAATGTTATTCTGAGATGCGGGTTGGTTATTCTGAGTTTCGGCAGCATGAGGGGGACCTACACAACATTATGCAGGTGGTTTTAATGTTGTGGCTGATCGGTGTATATATATATATACAGTATATACAGTATATGTACTGTACACACACACACACACACACACACACACACACACTTTGTTAAATAATTGACTTTTTAGCTTTCATGAAACTCCATAACTTTTTCAGGCCTGGAAAGCACAATTTAAAAATTCCCAGGTATATATTTCCAGGTTTTCCATGACGTGGGAACCCTGATTATTACTTAAAGGGTCACATAAATCTCATCTTAAAGATATCTTATCTTAAATCATAAAGATTAACTAATCTTTTACACCTACTGTACATACTTTTATAATTCTAAATAAAAAGCAGAGCTAAAATGTATGTATTTCGTCGTAAATATAAGGAATTTGATGAGTATTTACAATGTTGTAAAATATTTATAATGTATTATTTGTACTGTTTTTTTAAAAAAATTTTTTATTGTGAGCTGAGGTATCACCATTTACTGCCCTAATTTATATTTAATGATTTAAAGGACAATAACAGTCGCAATACATTTTCCCTCTGAAAATTACATCTCAATAGCATACTTTGATTTGATGTATATCAAATGCTTTTTATAACGTAGGCATTAGCAACTGGTTAACTTCGTCACCTAAAAAATAAAATGAAATTTTATTTCATTTTTGCCTAAAAATCATGTAAGAATGTAAACACTAAAAATACCATTTGGGCACCTTTAGCATATTATTTTAAGACATACTGTATTTTTAACCCTAACCCTACCCCTAAACCTAACCCTCACAAAATAAAAATAAAAACTTTCTGCATTTATACATTTAAAAAAAACATCGTTAAGTATGTTTTTTCAACGATTTAAATTATGGGGACACTAGAAATGTCCTCATAAACCACATTTATAGAATAATACACTTGTAATTACCAGTTTGTAACCTAAAAAAAATTCCAAGTAAACCACCTAAACTCACCCACACGCACGCACACACACACACACACACACACACACACACACACACACACAGAGAACAGCCTCTGGTGTGAGATGAGACATGGAAATAGATCGTGACTGAAAACAGTGAGAGCTGCGCTGGAGCTGAACGTGACCTGACTCAGCATGTCATTAGCGGCAGCTGCATGCGTCCTGCAGCTCATACTAATGAAACAGACACGCGCAGAACAATATCTTAACATTCTGAAGTACTCGAGCTCAAGAGACAGATTGCGTGTCTTTACTACGTACTGCAATGTGTCTAATTTTAAAGGAATAGTTCACCCAAAAATGAGTATTGTGTCATTTGCTCACCCCCATGTCGTTCCAAATCTCTACGCTGTTCTCTATGCAACATAAAATGAGAATTTTTTAAGAATCGTCATGCGGTTCTTTTCCATACAATGCCAGTTCATATCAGTCAAGCTCCAAAAATGACAAAATAAAACCATAAAAGCACCATAAAAAGAGTCCTTATGACTTGCGTGCACTATAATCCAAGTCTTCACAGGATAGCTTTCCGTGAGATATAAAACATAATTTCAGCTGTTATTCACTGAAAATCTTCCCCTTTGCTGAATTTTCTATTCTGCATATCTGAACTGGCGCTTTTTTGAATCTGAATGAGATTTGAGAGCTTCAGAAAGATTATCAATAAATATAATTTTAAGTTTGGGGGACACCAAACTTTCGTATGACTTAAGAAGACTCGGAAATAAGCGAATGAGTATAACGGACTACTTTAATGTAGTTCATTAATGGTGTTATTTTGTCCATTTTGGAGCTTCACAGTGGGGCTGTGCAATTTGAACAAAAAAAATCATATCACTATTTTTTTTACAGATCCTGTACCTCAGTTGCGATTTTGGCAAATGCTTTTCCTTATTGACACATTTTACATAAAATAAAAAAATAAATAAATAAAATAAAAAATAAATTGTTCAGAAATTCAGAAATTGCATGCGCTCATGTCGCGATTTTATTGCGATTATTAGGTCAATATGAACTGCTTTTGTACAAATAGAAATCAGCAAAAAGTCTCTTTAATACATCCCATCTTGTGTTCTGCAGATGAAAAAGTCACACAGGTTTGGAACAACATGAGAGTGAGTAAATTATGACAAAACTTTCATTTAAGGATGAAAAGCCCCCAAGAGATTTTCCTGTTGATTTACTGGTTTGATGAATGAATGCAAGAACTGGAACACACAATCAGTAATCTGGCTAAATTAATGAATATAAAAGTGTAAATACAGGCATACAGCTAAAATCTAAGAGGACTTTTTAGTGGAAGGATCCAAAAAGTGAGGGACTGGTTTTCATCTAAGGGTTTTGAGGTGTGGTTTGGTTCGAACCCTTCACTTACTGTCTCACTTTCACCATCGGACACGATAAGAGGCTCTGAGCCATAATGCATGGGCGAAAACACCCAACTCCTCTCCTCTGGAGGCTGCCGTTATACCACCACCACAACAGCAGAGGGCCCCAGAGACACACACAGGCAGACATACACACACCATAGAGAGAGTCAGACAGGGCAGAGCAGGAGAGACAGCATGGAACAGAAACAGATAGACACACACAGACAGAGAGAGCAAATACATGATATGTGTTGAAACAACATTTAACATATAGTGGAGAGGTTAAAAGACATAAAACAGTGATATGTGTGGCACGGCTCAAATATGGCTCTGTTTTATTGCCAAACCAAGAATGCCTGTCAATTTGGCTGTGTTCGGAATGGCACACTACCATACTACTCATACTATTTTTGCAGAATCAACCACAAATTTAAAATCTCCTTCTTGTCTCATTATTTGATTGGACTTTCAAAAGTAAAGACATTTTGGCAACACTTTACAATAATGTTCACATTAGCTAACAATGAACAACATTTTTAACAGCATTTATTTATCTTGATTCATGCTAATAAAAAAAAAAAAATAAAAAAAAGTTCATGTTGGTTCATAATGCATTAAATAACGTTAACATATACAACTTTTAATGTAAAAATGAAGTATATGTTGAAATTAACGTTAGCCAAGATTAATAAGTGAAAAATGAGAACGGAAATGTCATATTTAACTCCAAATCAATAAAATAAAAAAATATGAAATTAAATTGTGCATAAAGAAAATGAAACCTGCATTTAGGACTATTACGAATTTTTGCATTGTGACATTATTTTCAGGACACTTCCGCAACACAGTCATGTATTATAGTAAAAAAAGATGCTGTTGTGCATTGGTTCTTAAAATTAAAATAAGCAAAAAGGAAATTTAGTAGCACTCCAAGGGAGTGATTTATAAATACTTTACAATTTAAAAAATTATACAATTTCGTTCACATTGCGGTATTCAGAATATCATAATGACCTTCCTTTTCGCATTAAAATGTGCACAACTGTCCTAAAAATCACTAAATAAAAAATCTAAATGGCCCTAAAAATAAGTTTCCTTTTCTGTATGCAACATATATTGTCATTTCTTATTTGTTTCTTTTGATTTTGGAGCACAATAGAATCAGGACATTTTCTTGACAGGTTTTGTGAGAATCACACAAGTGATGTAAAAATATTGTTCGTGTTATTAACTGATGTTAACGAGTACAACCTTATTGTGAAGTGTTATGGAGATTTTTGACACAAGATTGGTTAAAACAAATTGAAAATAACCTGTTAATTTCTGAGATGATAATTGGACGCCACTCGCTGAATTAAACATGATGAGGCCATGTGTAAACAATGTAGCTTTTGAAATGTTTATTGTTGCATACTGCATACTCTTTCTCATACAGTATATACTGCACAGTATGCTAGTATTCCATTCCAAACATCTTTCTGGGGGAAGTGGTGGCTCAGCAGTTAAGGCTCTGGGTTACTGATCAGAAGGTCAGGGGTTCAAGCCCCAGCACTGCCAAGATGCCACTGTTGGGCCCTTGAGTAAGGCCCTTGACCCTATCTACTCCAGGGGCACTGTATCATGGCTGACCCTGCACTCTGACCCCAGCTTAGCTGGGATATGTGAAAAAAAAGAATTTCACTGTATATGTGCAAATGTATAATGTGTGAAAAATAATTATAATTATTATAATTATGAAGATCTTTCCAGTAAAATACTCTGAGAGGGACAGAAAAGTATAGATGGAAGCATGACTATGCGGAGTGTTAACTGCATACTGCTAACTAACTCAATCCGGATGTGAAGAGTACTATTAGGAATCGTGCATTTGACAGTAAAGGGGTGTCTACTTTATAGTGGTTGACCGATATGGGTTTTTCAATGGCCGATGCAACTGCCAATAAACATAATAGAAATGAACAACAGCAAATCAGATGCACGCAATTTCTACAGTGAAACAAACACTTATTTTATTTGCAATATTTACTCAAATTTGCATAAACTTGAAAAGAAAAACCTTGAAAACAGAAAGTGATGATTATTGGTAGATTTTGATACTGACACAAGGGAAAGTTAACACTTCTGTTAATTGGTCAAGCGAATGTGGCTATCGGCCTATGCAATAATCGCTAAAATGGTCAAATATCTTCTGATTCATTAGCCTGGCTGATATATCGGTCTATCACTACAACGGTGTTCCTATCCAAATGACAATTTTAAAACAAACAAGGTGTGGCTAATGGAAACTCTAAGATTTACTCTAAGACTATATACGTATATATAATATATATATACTGTAACGCTGTAATACACCCTAAAACCCTAAAATCTAAGGTGTAGATTCTGATCTGTTCACTTATGAAGCTGCAGGAACTGAGCTTTCTCCGCTGGAGGATGGGAGAGTAAACCCAATATCTGCCCTGAGCATACTGACACACACACACACACACACACACACACACACACACACACACACACACACACAGTCAGGAAGTGAACAGAAAAACAGGGTCATGTGGTTTATGAAAAAAAGGGGAAATGAGGAATGGAAAATGGATTGAAAGGAAATAAAATGATGGGCAGGAAAAGAGACACACACATCGGAAATAGATCATGAGATGATGCTGATGATTGTGAGAGACTCAACAACGATATTCAAGACTGCACAATGACCGTGTGCTATGTCTTAAACATTTTTGGTGACAGCACTCATTTTAAGCACAATTTTCATGGCAGCGCAAAGCACAAGTGGGCGTGGGTGTTTGTGCTATCTGTGGGTGTATGCACGCAAACTGTGGGTGTATTGTATGTTAATGAAGTGGCACAAAGCACAATTTTCCTGAGAAATATGTCATTGTGCTAAGACATTTTAAAACCATGTCTTAACTCGGCTTAGTCAAGCTGGTTAAATACGATTTTTTTTGACCCCTTCATTATTTTAATTATAATTTCGCTTAGTTTGAAGTGTAATATGAATTTAGAAATATATTTGATTTAATTTTGTTGTGTTTCAATACATAACTTATTTTTAAAGCAATATCAACCGGCAGAGTTGAAGTGAGTGCCAATACAATCACTGTTAATACTAGGGATGGGACGGTGTATCAAATTTCAATATATCGCGAACCCAAACATTTACGAAACATATTGTGGCGTAACTCGATATTTCAAAATTTGCAACATTGTTTTCTGTCCATGTGATCATAAATTAAATGACCTGTCAAACATCATAATCTCTCTATCGCTTGATTTGACCACTACTGCACTTTTTTAAAGTGCTTGAATTTAGCTTTTAGAGATTTTAGTACTGGAATACCTGGAAACTTGTTTTGATGAAAAGTGCTTTAGATTAAAACGGGTCGTTTCCTCCGTGTAATGTGTGTCCATCAAAGATGAGGCGACTCCGCTTTCATTGAATAATGTGTTTAAATATCCTTTCTGTTCTTTACAGTCAGATAAAAAAGTAAAAAGAAATATTAATTTTAATCTCACACAGCATGGATGCACTAAAGAACTGAAGTTCGCTGAACCGGAACACTGTGAGGCGTTTGTTAACTCTTAAAGTGACAGTACCTTTTTAGCGTTTCTTATAGAAATCAATGTAAACTCAGTGTTTTTACATTTAAATTGTGCACATTATTTCAAACAGTGATACAAACAAATGATTAAAAAATAAAATATTCACTTTCACATACTTTTTCTGGACAGGTTTTGTTCAGTTCTGTTGCTGATCTGCCTGAATGAACCCCACAATTTTTGAAAGCTTATTTGTGATCTTTTCTTATAGAGAAAAGTAGGCCTGTCACGATTATGAAATTTGGCTGACGATTAATTGTCAAACAAATAATTGCGATTATGATGATTAATTGTCTGTATTAGGGCTGTGATGTTTAATTGTCTCGTTAAAGGATTTCACGATTAATTGTCATATTTTTTAAGGTGTGCTTTTTTCTGCATGTGTGATTCATACACCTTAAGAAGTAATTTTACATATTTAACTTCAAATTTATATAAATAAATAAATAAAAAAATAGGAATAAACTATGATTTCCTTTTAAGGCTTTAAAAACTTAAGAATGACATGAAAATATTTCTAAATACTTAAAATATGTCTCTGTTTTTGGTCAGCTTTAGTTTTGGTCAGTTTTATTTTACATTTACACTTATTTTTTTTAACTCATATATTTAATATTTTTTAAATAAAAAAATATTTTGTATATATTTGATCATATTTATTTAATATTTGTATTATATTATTGCAAAAGTAACATTTTTAAAATATTTTCCATTACATGATCGTTTAAAGTGAAACCGGAGCGCTGTGCGTTCACTATCAAAGTTTATATTTGTTGTTCGGGAGTTTGGCACGAGCCTCTGCTGAAGTCGTGCACATTACAGTGGTTCATGTGCTCTTCAGGACAGCAACTGATCTGGTTGATGTCTGCAGTTTGGCTCAGTGATGCTCGGACTCGGAGTTCAACTGAATAACACACAAACTCGCAGTTAGATCAAATAAATTTACATTTATGCATTTGGCAGACACTTTTATCCAAAGTGACTTACAGTGCACTTATTACAGAGACAATCCCCCTGGAGCAACCTGGAGTTAAGTGCCTTGCTCAAGGACACAATGGTGGTGGCTGTGGGGATCAAACCAACAACCTTTTGCTTACCAGTTCAGTGCTTTAGTCCACTACACCACCACCACTCCATGAGCACCAAATAACCACGATCAGACTTGTAGTCTGATAGACTGAAAAACAGCTTCTTCCCACAGGCTGTAAATTCCTTAAGCTCCTGTAGATCTGTTTTTGGGGGGAGCAGCTCCACCTGTGCTGCTATAGATCAACCCCAACCAACACACACACACTAGGACTGATCTATGATGAAATACTTGTTTTGTTGCATGTCCTGCCACATTTTGTAATGTCCCAGCATGCAAATACATGTTTTTTTAGGGCACTTACTTATTATTCTGTGCACTTTTCTATAGGTGTAGGCACTTTGTGTGAGCTATTTGGAGGAGATGATGCTACTTGAGCATTTCATTGTAAAGCAATGACAATAAATCAATAAATCAATCAATCAATCGATCAGACGGTTATTTAATAATCGCGACAGGCCTATAGAAAAGTATATGAGAAACTCTTATTATTTAAACTTTGAGTATTTGAGTATATTTATTTTGTGTATAAAATAACTTTATTTTGATGAGAAATGATAGTGTATTTTGCTCACACATATTTTCAGAAAATAAAAACACTTCTGTAATATTTTGTCATTTAAGTGTTATTATATCAAATTGAGATAAAATAGAATCATGCACCTCATATCGTATATCGAACCGTGAGATAACCATATCGTCCCATCCCTATTTAATAAAAGCCATGATTTGTGTGTAACTTGATTAATATAATTAATAATAAAAAAAAGTGCTATAATTTAACAGAGCGTACATCCAAATTCTGATGAGAACCACATTTTCCATGCGTATAAAAGGAGCGTGTCACTGTAATAGAATTATGCCTGACACTGATCAAGGACACAGTTAATGCGCAAAAGAACATAAGTCCATATTTCTATTCTTCTAATTCATTGCATACAGTCCATTTACACTATCAACTTCTTATGAATGTGCTGTCTTTGTTTATAACACTGGTGCTTGACAGGCAATGGATATAATAGGACGCAAACGATGCAATAACCGGAGAAGAACATTAGAATTAAATTGCACTTGACCCAGCCCATTAGCGCTTTGTGCGCACAATCTTGCAAAACCCACTTGCACTTAGACTTACAGCATGCTTGCACGAAATCACCAAAACTAAAGTCAACGTGGAATCAAAATGAACTATTTACTTTACATGTTTCTGGTTTTATTATACACATTTCATTAGTACATGTCATTCTTCATACTTTCATCAAAATGTGATAATTTGCTCCACCTCTAAAACAGTTTTCCTTTCTCGGGAGATGTCATTTAAGTCACGCAGGCTATTAGTTAATGTTAACCAATAGTCAAATAGCTATTCATTGCTTTAGGTGTAATGCAGCCTTTTCAAAATCTTGCCAAAAGCTAATGCAAACTGCAAACTCACATTAAGACTCCATTCTGGTTTGACACACCCACTTTTCACTACCCAATCATATTCCATTAGTTAAAATCAAGTCCAGCCTTAATCCTGCCCCTTTTTTTGTTCTTGTTTAATATCCTGTTTCACTCTGAAATATGTAACATGTAAACATGAATTGAAATGAGTGGTGAACAGTTTCATGTTGACTTTAAAGCTTTAATGATACGTATAGAATATGATCAATGAATTCATCATGAAAACAAATATGACCACCAACCATGAGTGAAAACAGAAAATGTGTAAATGCAAAGACAGTGAGAGAGAGAAAGAGTGAGAGAGAAAGAGAGAGAGAGAGAGAGAGAGAAAGGCTAAAAAAGAAAAGGGAATTATGCTGCCGATTATCCCTGACAAAGAGGAAATGACAGGATGAGATTAACAGAGAGACAGCAATGTTTACATGCAAACATGCAGAAATCATCGTGTGACCAAAACTTTTTCAAAAAATGCTGAAATCATGTCTTGAGCAGGCTTGATTAAGCGGCAAGCAATATAAGCTGCACCTTTCACATAAATCTGAGTTTCTCTTCTTAACAGTCGCACCACACATTTTCTTGGTCACTTGGTTTCTATTTGTATTGCATCACACTGCGTAGCCTCGCCCACCGTAAAATCTCACTGGTCCAAAATACCACCCAGAGATAAAGGTGAAGATGTGTCACTCTTTTCTGCATGCATGCACACACACACACACACACACACACACAGATGTTACCTTCACAACTCCACTAGATCATCCAGAATGGTCTTCTGTGAAACATGTGACCTGTGATTAGTCACACTCTCCACAAAATGACCAAAAGGAAAGGAATATTTTTTGGGTTGATATCAATTTGCACTCTGTGGAGCACGTCTGTGGCATGCCGTTGATTACCACATAAAATAACTTCGACTCTAGTTGTAAAAACAAACAAAAGCAATGCAATGCAAATGGAACTTGCGTGACTAGACCTTACAGAATGTGACCACCCGACTTGATGTGACGTATTCATTCAAAATTGTGCACACAAAGTGAGTAACAGTGTTTCCCATTAATTTACCTGTGGCAGCCCGCCACAGTTTCATAATGAACCGAAAATATTTTTACATCTCTCACTCCCAGTCAGTCAGCCCCCCGATGTACGCGCGCATGCTCACACACACATGCACTGAAACCAATTATCTAACGTTAACGTTAGACCAGCGGCTCTGACAATGTAAATATTTTCAGCATCTGAAGAGCAAGTTCAACACCGGTAACCACTTTTGCTTTATTTCTTTGATGGCTCACAGGGGTCGACAATAACGTATCCCAGACAAGAGGATTTTTGAAGGGGCAAGTGAAAGAGAATTTTACTTGCCTGACCAGACAAGCAGACTGATTAAAATGGCAATAACCAAAAAATAACCGGCTATATTTGTGATAGCCTAGGCCTGCGTCACTTATTAGAAAGTTCATATTCTTATTCTGCTGTTGAAAGTAATCCAGAGCATGTAATTATATAATTTGCAAGCGATCTAGTAACAGCTGCACCGTTTGATTGACAGGTGGCGTATGTGTGTGCTGAACATGCGCGTGTGTTCTGAAAATGGTCACGCTAATGTTATTTTATTACAGACTGTTTACTAGTCTTGAATAATTACTTAAGAACTTGAAACCATTCTTCCATGATGAAAAAGTATCTCTCATTCCATAGAACTATGAGCACCCCTGCTGTTAATGATGGCAATGGAGGCTTTCCTTTATTTGACAACCATATGTAACATAAAATAATCATCATATGACAATAGCCTCCTCCCCTACCCAGTGCAGTTTACATTTCTGCCACAGAGAATTGAGTTGATTGCATAGGTAAACTACTAGGTTGGGTGTCGGTCATAATTTTTGAAAATTATACAACATAAACTTTGAAATGTTACTTCAGCATGTAACTTTACAATGCTTAAATGGCGAGCCCTGGCTCAAATGTATGCTCTAGTCAATTTTATGTTTTGACCATTTGTGAACTGCATTAAACTCGTTTATGTCCTGTGAGTGTGACTTTTTTACCATGTCATCACCATTTATATCTATACAACCAGTGTGTTTATGATTAAATTACTACAAGTGCACAAAGTTCTTCATAGATCTAGCCTTTTAATTTTGCTCTCAAAGTGCACCAGATTGATACATTTAACTTTAAAATGTACAAAACTTTCTTATGGGGGAGCATGCCCCCGGACACCCCTGGATGGGTAATATCAATGGTTTTTGTCCTAAACTTTATTCTCAATGCCTGCTACTTCGACAGATTGAATGGTTATGATTATTCACGTAGCAAATGCATCACAAAAGGCTTTTGTAATTAAATGTGTGATTAAATGCAAAACATGCAAAACCTTTGTATTTAAATAAAACCGTATCTATAAATTTGTATTCTTTTGTTGAATTATTATTAAATATTAACATAAGGACTATAAAAACAGTACTAATATGAATTAATATTAACAGTGCTGAGAGTAATCCGATTACAAAGTAATTAGTTACTGTAATCTAATTACTGCTTAGTCAAAAAAGTAATCTTAATTCTTGTAATCATATTACAATAACTCATTTTCAGATAATTTAATTACTTTTAAGGATATTACTAGGGTTATTCATATTTCTCAAATAAAATAATATGATATACCAGTATGTATGTTTCATTTTAAACAAATGAGGGTAGTATGTAAATCTGTTTGTATTTTGCATTTGTAATTTTCTCTATGTAAACAGTCCCGTTTTTGGTCTCCTTGCGCATGTATCATGCAAAAGTTACTGTGTTTACTGACTTTACACAAACTTTCAAGACAGGAGTTTAAAAATGTGGATATCAATTTACACAGATAAGGCAAGTAAATTATGATACTTGTCTAATGTTAACATGAAAACTGTTTAAGGGTCCATGACGTGAAGCTTATTTTGTTTTGTCCAGATCATTTATATTATTCAAAAATACATGAAAAATGCAATTCACATAAAACAATTACTTAAATAGACCTCTACTATGATGAACATGTTTTCAATTTCTGAGTTAAAAATAAGGGGGCAATACAGCGAAGCTGCTGGAACCCTATTGTATTTGTACTAATTTTCTTCTTTTTTTTTTCTGCCCTAAAAGTGTCTGGGCGTCAGAGACCATAAGTCGTGGATGGTCCCAAATCCCCCCCACTACTCAGGCACACAAACGCACACCCATCTGACACTAGGTGGCGCTGTAATAAACACTTTTACCTTTTGGCTCATATCTCTGCAACCGTAAGGGCTAGAATCAAAATTCCTACAACACGTATATCACTTTCATGTCCGTCTATAATTTTTTCCCGCTATTTAGAATTTTTTGAAAAACATACTTTTTTAACTCCTCCAAGACCGTTAGTCCGATCAGCACGAAATTTGGTATACATCATCTACAGACCCCCCTGACAAACATCAAATATTTCTCAAGATATTAACAATATAATTCCTTTGGTTTAACGTGATTGATCAATATATACTCAATGCAAACTCCAAACATACCCAAACTCGATATACACAGTCAACAGGACATTTAGAAGATTTCAACAAAGTTTCGTACAATTCCACCCCTAGTTGGCGCTGTGATAACTTTGCAGCTGTTTGAGCGACAAAGTTCAAATTAAATCTGCATCTTCTTTGGTTCAAATGCTAACATATTCTTAAAAAAGAGATTCAACAAATTAACATAAATGGCCGCCAATGGCCAATCAAATTTCAGAACCTTATAACTCGTATTGGGAATGCAGAGGGTTATGGAAATTACTATACACAAGCAGGGTATCTACACGAAGCCACATATCAAATTTTGTGTCTATCGGCCACATGGTGGAGCTATAATTAGCTAATTCATGATTTTGCTAATAACTCCGGAACCGTATAGGCTACAGTACAAATTTGTAGCTTCTCTGAATCCACCAGTGCCCTCAAATCGTATGGTCACTTGAATTTCCATTTCTGCAAGAATTGTTTTCTCCAATTTCTATTTATTCGAAAAAGCTACTTTTTTAAACTCGTCCTAGGCTGTTTGCTCGATTCTCACGAAACTTGGTGTACGTCATTTACAAACCCTCCTGACAAAAAGTTATCAAAATAATTTTTATACATCATATTGTTACAAAGATATAAGCAAATATATTTTGGGGCATGGCCTATAATGACTAATTGGCCTGTATCTTGTGAGCACAATTTTCAAACTTAACAAAACTTTGGACACATAGACAAGAGAACACTCTGAGGCAACATGCTGAGTTTCGTTCATTTTTTATGATAGAGGGGGCTATAATTTAAGAAAATCCTAATTGTGCAACAGCGCTCAAAGCAGTTAAATTAACTCTAGATCCGTATAGGATAAAAATATCTTTTTTATTTCTGTGAATCCATCAATGCCTCCAAATCATGTGATCACATGAATTTCCATTTCCGCAAAAAACTTTTCTACCATTTAGATTTTTTGGAAAAACCTACTTTTTCGAACTTGTCCTAGGCTGTTTGCCTGATTCGCATGAAACTTTGTATACATTATCTACAGATATTCCTGACAAAAAGTTATCAAAATATTTTGATATGGTAAATCATTTGGTAAATAGGTTTTTGGGTATGGCCTATTATGACTAATTGACCCATATATTGTGAGCACATATAGTATGTTAAACTGATCAAAACTTAGTATACATGCACAAAATAACATTCTGAGGTAACATGCAACACAGCTCAGGCGAAAGGTGTGTGTGTTTCAGGTAAATTTCTCTCGATCGTGAAACATTCTCAGCAGTTTGGGTGTGTGATGCTAAAATACGGGACAAACGGCATCATGTATGGATTTCATACGGAACGCAATTTTTTCACTTAATTACGGGAGGATTCCTTATTTTACAGGACGTTTGGAATATTTTGCTAATTAATTTTACCTGATACTGCCTCAGTGTGAGGGTGACTCTCTCTCTCTCCACTCACCGTCATAAATTCTCTCAGTCGATGATGACGGCGACAATGGTTGTCATACGCGCGTATGGCCCCAACTACACCAATGATGTGGTGTAACCATCAAGTGAAAGGTATTAAGGTCAATTAAATCAATTTTTTTGTAGAAAATGCTATAAATGTTTTTCAAAATTTGTGAAACCAAATTAGACATGAAGATTACATTTCTACGAACTAAAATTGTGTGTTTTAAACTATATATTTAAAAGATTTCTCATTTTTATCACCTCGGACAACCTTATTTGTCAATGACCATTAAATCTTGTGGTGATACTTTAAAAATGACTGTTTATTTTGGTGTTTATCCCAGTGCAATTCAGACTTCCATTGTTAGCCCATAACTTAAAATTTGATTTTTGTTTGTTTTTAGCAACTGAGGTATGAGAAATTATTTTCTGTGATAATAAACAGCACATCACAGATGCTGTATATAAAGCTCAAGTTGTGTTTAACCCCGAATCCTCCCCTAAAACAAATCACACCCGGCTAATCTGTTTAATTCGTTTCCCAAAGACAGGATGATGTAGATCCAGATGATTTTCCAAGCATCTTTTTGCAGTGTAATGTCTTGCATTTTTGCTCAGACTTACAAAGTAGATGTCAGTGGTTAGTCCGATCTCTTCCTCCAGCGATGTTCGGCTCTGTGACTCTGACATCTGTCTGTTCGGGTCAGGACCCTGTGTGTTTGGACTGGAACAGGACTGCTCCACTGTTTCAGGGGTCTGAGCTGTTTTGAGGGCCCCAGCATCGGTCAGAGAAGCTGATTCCTGTGGAACTGTTGGCTGCATGATTGTGTCATCAGGAAATGTTGCCTGGGAGACAGTTTCCTGGGTAACTGATGCTGATGGTGCAGTTGTTTCTAGAACATCATCAATAACGACAGTCTCGCTCACTTGAGTAAGAACCTCATCTTCTTTTGCCACTCTATAAATAAAGAGAGAGCAAATACAGTCCAAAAAAATGTCTTGTAAGAAATGTTTGAAATACTATTATTGAGCCAGTACATAAAAAATAGGATTGGAATTTTCTGATTAAGAGCAATCTTCATTTGAACGATCCCGATATCGATTCTTAAATCACAAGATCAATCTTTAACTCTATGTCAGGTCGATTGCAAAGACAACTGGTTGATCTCGTTAACAGGACATAAGGAAAAGAGAGACACTACATAAATAATGAGAATCTTAAAGATCACTCTATTTCCTCATTTCAGCTCTCGCACACTGTTTGACTTTAGCAAGGCTTCAGTATTACAGTTTCTAAAACGTTCATTTATGGATTCTGCAAAATCCATAAACCAACTCTTCTTAGTTCGGCACATAACTTGTCCTGCACCATTTGTCATACACCCATGCATGAGGTTTCAAATCAACCAGCTTATTAAGGAGAAATGTGCTGACTTTTATAAGCCATCGTACGATTTTTGCCCAGGCGGTAAAAAACTGGTCTATGGTAAAAAACCCATAGACTTAACATTGACAGGAAATCTGAGGAATCATATCTCCAGATTAGAACATTATAGAGATATGGTGGTGGGCTCTTTTGACACAAGCTAGCAAGCAATCTTTAAGAATCACCTTGGAAACTGCCTAGCCACGCCCTAGCAACCATCCAGAGCACCCTAGCAACCAAAGCCCATAGACTTCTATTGTAAATGGCTGATAGGGTTATCTTCAGATGAGAACATCATTGAGACAAGGGGATTGGCTTGTGTAACTTGAGCTATTAAGCAGCTATTGAAAATTATCCTGGCAACTGTCTAGCCACACCCTAGCAACCATTCAGAACACCCTAGATAATGAGACTTGTTTTAAGTGAATATATCTTATTCAAATAGTTTTTTTCTTGTTTTAAGTATACAGTATACTGCATCTGACTAAATTTAGTGATGTTTTATGCTTCTCATCAAAATAAGAATGTCAGTATGTTCATGTTGTGATTAAGTGTATTGATACAATCAGAAACTGGATTCATATGCATTATTATTATAATGTTTACATGTACTTGTTTTCTGGAGTTGTGTGAGTCAGAGAGACATCTGGTTCAATTCTCTCCTCTTCTCTCTCTCTCTTCACCTCCACCTGGACAGTGATCGTCTGCTGGTCTTCCTCGTGTACATCCACCACTTCCTGTATCCTGAACAACACATAAAACAAGCAGATTAAGCTAGGTGCCCACTGTCCGATTTATTCACGGCTTTTCAGCCTCTGGCCTCATATAGATAATCTCTGGAAAAAAGTGAGTTGGTGCACTGAGTCGACATGTCCATAAACATGTTATTACAATGTTAAATTTCCAAAACACATGGTATTACCAGGGTATATGTCCAAAAAACATAGTACTTCCATGATAAATGTCCAAAAACATGGTATTACCACGAATGATGTCCAAAATGTGGTATCACCATGGCATATGTCTAAAAAACATGGTATTACCATTGTATTTGTCCAAGAAACATGGCATTTCCATGATAAATGTCAAAAAAAAAAAGAAAAAAAAAAAGGTATTAACATGACAGATCTCCAAAAACATACTATTTACATGATCTATGTCCAAAAACATGGTATTACCATGATGACAAATGTCCAAAAAACATGGTATTACCATGGTGTATGTCCATAAACATAGTTTTACCATGACAGATGTCCAAAAACATGGTTTACCATATTAAATGTCCAAAAACATGATATTACCATTGTATATGTCCAAAATATATGGAATTACCATGACAGATGTCCAAAAAACATGGTATTACCATATTAAATGTCCAAAAACATGGTATTACCATGGTATATGTCCAAACAAAATCAAGGTATTACAATGGTTTATGTCCACAAACATGGTTTTACCATGACAGATGTCCAAAAAACATGTTTTTACCATATTAAATGTCAAAAAACATGGTATTATCATGGTATATGTCCATAAAAATGCATGGTTTTACCATGACAGATGTCCAAAAAACATGATAATACCATATTAAATGTCCAAAAACATGGTATTACCATGGTATATGTCAAGTCAAGTTAACTTGACTTGTAAATGTCTAAAAACATGGTATTACCATGGTACATGTCCAAAAAACATGATATTATCATAGTACTATGCCCAAAATGATAGAACCATAATACTATTCGGTACATTTTTGTTAGTGCGGTCCTACTGACTCTGGCTGGTCTTTTGGAAAAAGAAACCATTTTTAGTTTCTCAGAGAAAGACAGTGGACATAGCTTTCATGGACATGGCATTGACCAGTGAATATAGCATTTATGAGCTTGTAACATCTACATAGCTTAATTTGGTTCTAAGACAAACAGTAGGACACAAAAACACAACCAAAACACTGTAAACAAAGCTTACCTTCCCTCAGCGTCTTTCAAAGACAGTGTTTGCCTCCTGTGAAGTAAAAAAAAAAAAAAAAAACAGTTTTTGAAGTAAATAAAAGATAAAGACCGTGTACTTTTATTTAATACACTGGTTAATGGTGTGAGACGTGAGCACCTATAGCGCGGGTGTTCTGTAGTGTCCGACGGGGAGCGTTCGGGGATCGATATAGATGTGTTTGAGGACAGAGTCGTGGCCGCGGACGCTGTAGTCGCGTCCTCAAATGACGGTGGAGTGCAGGACTGCAGGCCTGAGAGTGCAAATAAACAAACAAGAAATTGCAAAACAATTCAAATGAACAGAGTGGTTGTCTCACAGACAGTGTGTACAGTAAAACCCCATAACACTTTTTTGGCAGAGTCAGAAAACATTCATATTCCTTACGGGTGTGCAGTCCATAGAAATGTAAATCTAACATTCAGCACGGCTTAAAAATCGCCACTGGAATTAAATGCTGTTTTTAAGTTATCGTTTTAAAATCAATAACCCTATAGAGAAAATGAATAGAGTCTTTACTGCCAGAACCACACTGTAGCACTACAGTCTCAAACTTAATTTCACCAGTAATTGCTAGAGATGTTACCATCGTTCTCGAGCACGGGGAAACTGTGAGCTCCTCTCAGATCATAGATGTTCTTGTCTCTCTCTGATGGCAGCTGACAGGCAGACCAGGCCGCCCCAGGGCCGCTGAATTTGGGCACATTGAGGGCCACCCGCCCCTTCTTGGCAGGAGAAGCCTTGAGTGCTGGAGAAAGCAGACACGAGTGAGCTAAAACATGTCTTTAATAGATTATAGCCTATATTAAGAGTTTCCATTGACTGTTTATTAAATGTAATTACTATGTTACACTTCAATCATTTATACTTACAAGTGCTTTTCTTAAACACATTACTGCTCATGAATCTGAAGAATCGGTCAGCGTAGAAGTTCGGCCTGTGGACGGACACAGTGTCCTGGAAGACAGAAGAGACAAGGAAGAGCTCAATGGAGGATTCAGCTTTATGATCCCTCAAGCGCACCCTAGAGGAGGGCAAACTTTGTGTATCACCGGAAACACATAATGACAGGGAAGCAGAGAAGATCACGAATGGAAAGAGACGCTCAGACGTCAGTAAACACACTCACAATATCTACAGTTTGAGCGACGAAACCGAACACACTCGATCCTTATCAAAGTCTATCCACCATCTCTTTGAATCTCCACACACACACAGCTCATTCAAAAATAAAGGAGGCCACAGAGTGGGATTACAGATAGTGCCCTATATTTAATATTAACCTCCACAGATCAGACACTGAGCCCACTGCTCCCTTAAAATGAAACAGGCCATATTTTAGCAACCATTCCTTTACTATTTCATTTACACAACATAGCTTTCTCTTGCAAAGTCTACATACATTGTGACACGTTCAGAAAACAATCTGTGCTGAAATATGCCATTCAAACTGTTCAGATCAGACTGAATTGATCAGGGATCTTGTTAAAAGTAAACTTCAGCCACTCGTTTCTTACGTTAGGACTCTGTGGAAGGATCTGCAGAGCTGTAGGTGCTACACACAGTCAAGATTTGGCAAACTTCTTTATTGTTAACTAAATATAAACTGGAATAATAATATCTATCCTACTTCCTCCTTATTACGATACTTAGACATGACTGGGTGGGCCAATTGTCTAAAAAAACTATTTTAGAACGAGAGGTTTTTTCTGCTTACTTTCAATAAATAGTTATTTTGGACTGGGAAGGGAATATTAAACTCTTGCATTTCAACAGAGCAAGGAAAATGTGATTTCTCCTGATATGACCAGCCTGATCTCATGAACATTACATGACCGTGGCAACATTTTTGCAAAATTACATTACACGTTTTGCTGCAGTTTCCCTGTGATATGTCCAGCGGGGGGCGTCAAAAGCGAGTAAAATGGTGTCGTAATCAGACAAGGTTTTATGGTGAATATAAGACTCCCTAACCTAAAACTTTAACCTAAACCTAAGCAACAGTGTTCTAAAAGCTACTGAGAGTTGAACAAAACAGACATCCTTACCCTAAACCAACGCCTAAACACATTTTCTGAAGCAACCAAGTCATTTCGTGTCGTTTCTATGACACTTCCGTCTCACATGTCACATTGCGTGCTTGGCTGGGCTCCATCATCGGTCTTCTGAGTCCAAAGTCCAACACTATCAGGTGAGCTACCGCGCAAGCTAATCATACAGGAATACGTGTATAAATGTAGGTGAGTCTGTAATACAAGCGTTAAAATGTGGTGTTGTTAAAATGATGACTTAAAGTAAAAGTGTTATGATATCATAACATAGCATTGTGTGAGTAATAGTGTGAAAAATAAGTGTTAATAAAGTCATAATCAGTCGTTGTACTCACGATTTATGTGAAAGAGAATAAAACGCAGTTGTTGTAGCACCTCTTGTGTAGCAAAACGTAGAACACGGCACATTAAAGGCAGTTTGCAATATATGACCCCTAGAGTGGAGCTGTTCAGGTTGTAGTCTAAAAACCAGAAAGGCAATTAGCATTTTCAAGCCATGGTTAGAGTTGTTTTAGATTTATAAGTGAAAAAAAAGGCCTGTGGTTAAAATTAATTGAAGAGACTTTTACATTTTGTTTTAGGACATAAATTACACACAGTCACACCTCAAACGTTAATACTGAAAATATTGTGTTTTTTAAAAACACATGTTGCTATCACAATGCTAATTTAGGATTACAACTCTCATGAGCACGTGAGCTACATGCTTAACGAAATGAACGACTGTTGTAGTTCTTATTTAGTGGCAGGTTAGCAATATGCATTTTTAAAAGACACAATGGCTCTTCGAGTAATTTTCACCACAGATGTTATTTAACTCGTAATTTGAAAATCCCTGTTCTATAAACCCATAGGAAATTCTTGAGGGAACCTACTGCATGTGAATTATCACGACTGAACAGCTCTGTGGTCCTGAGATGGCAGAAGGATTATGATCCATTACAGTGTCAGAAATTACCTTTTCCATTAAGACGCAGCAATTGCCCCCTGGATTTGATTTTGAGGGGCATTTTGTACATTTATGAGCACATATTTTATTTAAAACATAAAAAATCTACTGTGTCATCCTTTCATTTCAAATACTTCATTTACATAGTTCTCCATCTGAATAACTAGATTGAGAATACAGTATATTACCTCTTACTCAAAATTAAATCAACATCAACTAATTTGTAGGCAGTAATATAGGCCTAGAATAAAATATTAAAGGAATAATTCAAGTTCAAAAAAAGTTAAACTTAATCGACAGCATTTGTGGCATAATATTGATTACCACAAAAATGTATTTAGACTGGGTTACAGTGAGGCACTTTTGTACAACTGAAGTGAATGGGGACAATTTTTTAAATACTCAATTGTTTAAAAGTATAGCCACAAGACAAACAATATACATGGAAACATAATTTTAGTGTGATAAAATCACTTAAAAACCTTTTCTGTGTAAAGTTATGCCCAATTTACAACTTTGTTGCCATGACGATGTAATGTCAGTAAACCCTAAAACCCTAACATGACTGTAAAAAAGATGATTTAAACAATTTTACAGCTCAAATAACACACAAGTTTTAACAGAAGAATGAATGTTAAGTGCTTTTATCAAATTATAAGCTTCATATTTCTGCCTTTTAAACCCTCCAAAACTGGGCTCCATTCACTTCCATTGTAAGTGCCTCACTGTAACTCAGATTTGTGCTTTTTTTTTTTTTCAGTCAAAAAAAAAACGTTTTGCGGTAATCAAAATTATGCCACAAATGCTGTCAACTGAGACTGAACCCATTAAGATCTACCGGTACATCAGATGCTACAAATAAATGTTTTTAAAAAATTTGCCCCCACATTTTACATTTTGATGGCAATTTTTCCCAATAAGCCCCCCTTCATTTCTGTACATGATTCATTACAATTGTCATGACGGTGTATTTGATTGTGTTTATCAGGATCAGTGATGACTTTCTATCTGTACTCACCCCATCATGTACCAAAGCCTTCCACGTGTGCTCCAACTTCTTAATGAGTCTGCAGGAAATGAGAGTGAGACAGAACTCAGAAATGCTGAGTATCATGATGTCAATGCGTTGGATTTGTGTTACTTAATGCAGTTGTGACGGGGAGGAGGGCATGGCTGGGCCGAGAGGATGCATGCCCGGAGCTGAGTTGCCCAATCAGCGGGAGAGGGATAAATGAGGAGCCGGCGATGCCCGAGAGAGAGAGAGACACACGCGGCCGCTCTGTGTGTGTTTCGTTATGTTTCAGTTTTATGTTGGTGTCTCATTAAAGTCTTATTAATCGTTAATCCGGTTCCAGCTTCCTCCTTTCCCGAACCTTGTTGCACCGGTGCCGAACCCTGTTACACTAGTGCCGAAATCCGGGAAGGGAGGAAGAGCACGCTGTCCGGGAGAACTTGCTGCTGCTGTCCGCCAGGAAGCGGATGACTCGCTGTCGTCCGCCAGGAAGTGGAGGACTCGCTGTCGTCCGCCAGGAGGCAGAGGAGCCTTCTGTAATCTGCCAGGGGGCAGAGGAGCGGCTGAGGACCGGGTCCAAAGAAAAGCGTTTTCTTTTCTTTTCTCTCTCCCCCCCCCCCCTCTCTCTTTGTCTCTCCCACTCTCTTTCTCTCTCCCCTCTCCCTCCCCTCGTCCAACCCAGGTTCCCAGGAGACAGGGAAGACCAGCCGGCGATGGAATGGCTGAAGGGGCAACTCCTCACCTCCAGGAAGGGGGGGGTAGTAAGTCAGACCGGAGGTTTCCCTGGACTGAATCAGGCAGTAGGGGTATTTGACGAGGAGGAGGGCGTGGCCGGGCCGAGAGGATGCACGCCCGGCGCTGAATTGCCCAATCAGAGGAGCCGGGGACGCCAGAGAGAGAGAGAGAGAGAGAGAGAGAGAGAGAGAGAGAGAGAGAGAGGGAGAGAGATAGAGAGAGAGAGAGAGAGAGAGAGAGAGAGAGAGAGAGAGAGAGAGAAAGACGCACGTGGCCGCTCTGTTTGTGTGTCGTTATGTTTCAGTTTTATGTTGGTGTCTCATTAAAGTCTTGTTAATCGTTAATCCGGTTCCAGCTTCCTCCTTTCCCAAACCTTGTTACAGCAGTCATTCAGAAATGTTACATGAGAGCATGTGAAACGCAGATTAACAGACCGATATGAGATCCAATGACATGACACAGTCCAGACTGAGAGAGAACAGCATATTAATTCTGTGTTACCTGTAGGACTGCAAGATGTCTATGATGCCGATGAAAAGCAGGAGTCTCTCTCCTTTACCACTGACGGCAGGGATTCCTCCCATTCTACAGAGAGAGAGAGATCATAAATAAGTGGAACAAATAAGTGTGCACTCAAACAGAAGCAAAAGGTTTCCACATACGTGTCTTCAGTGTCTATAGAGTCTCTGCAGGAAGCTCCTCCCTGAATGGACTCCATGGCGGTGGAGTAGAGTGCTCTCTGAGTGGTGGGTCTCTTCTCGTCACTGCTGCCCTGCGATCCCTCCATCTGCTGCTCGCGCTCCGCCTGATCCACATTATGAACCCCCAACAACAAACTGTAGTCCATGATCTTAAAACTCTCCAACACCTGCACAGACATCATACAGCTTCATTATAGAACAAGCCCACAGTCTTACAGGGTCTCTAAAACCCTTACACGTATACCAAAAAATATAAGATATTATATTTATCCTCCTGAGACTGAGGATATTTCAATTAATATTTCTCTAAAAACGCACTCACCAGACAGTCTCTCTGTAGTGTTTTGACCAGAGCGTTGTGTGTGTCCACATCCAGCTGAAGTCCATCCGGGACGTCCTGCATGAAGTCCAGGTCTTTGAAGGTGGGCTTGGATTTCTCACGCTCTTTCTTGGACGCTCGGCGCTTGTACGTGGAGCCCTTGAGGTCAAACTTGAGATGCATGCGGAACACGCGTGGCAGAACATTATTCATCACCACGATACGAATGTTCTTCCCGCCCGACTGAACGCAGTACAGACCGAAGAACTTAGGCAGCAGCGTACGAGGGTTCTGGTTCAGGTTCTGAGAGATTAAAGAGCAGAGATAATCGCCACTTAATTCAGATGTTTGCCTTCTTTGTTCTTTGTCACATTGGCTCTACTTGATTATTAATTGTGCAACTTAGAGTAAGTTCAATTCGACAACAATTAGACTGTAGTGGGATATGGAGCACTGAAAGCACCAAAAATTGAGATATTTCTAAAATGTTTATTTAGGTAAATCTGGAAAAAAAAAGGCTTAAACTGCTTTTTTGGATAAAATTGCCTATTTTTCCAGAGTTACTTAAATACACATATTTAAAAGTATAGACCAGTTTTCAAATGTTAATATTTACAAAAGAATAAATGTAGGAAAATGTTACATTTTTAAAAAAGGTTTATTTAGCAAAATCTGTAAGTATTTAGCATTTTCTTTGAAAAAATTATTGGGCTTAAAAAATAAAATAAAAAAAGAGGCTTAAAATGCTTATTTGACCTAAATAAGCATTTTAAAAGTAGTGCGGTTTTGAAATGTTCATTTTTACTAAACAATAAATATAAAATGTATATTTAAATAATAAATGATAATAAAAATGAGACATTTCAAATGTTTATTTAGATAAATCTGCCATTTTTGTTGTTGGGTTTTAAAAATTAAAAATAAAACAAGAGGGCTTACAATGCTTATTTGGATAATATAATTGCCTATTTTTTTCCAAATGTACCTAAATATGCATTTTAAAAGTAGTGCAGTTTTTACATTTTAATATTAACTAAACAAATGTATAAAAATTAGACATGTTTGAAATAGTTTATTTAGGTAAAAGCAATTTTACCCCCAAAAAAATAAATTCTGGTTTTAAAATAAAAAGAAGAGGGCTTATACAGTAATGCTTATTTGGGTAAAATTGTCTTTTTTCAGATGTACCTACAGTAAATAAGTATTTTAAAAATAGTGCAATTTTCAATTGTTAAAACTGACTAAATAATAAATACAGAAAAATTAGAAACTTTTCAAAAATGCATAATGTAGATTCCCACAAGAATTAATTTCGAATAGTTCCTCTTAAGAAGCAGCAAAAATCGAGGTTACAGTGAAGCACTTACAATGGAAGTGAATAGGATCAATCCGTAAACATTAAAATACTCATTGTTTCAAAAGTAAAGCCACAAGACATAAACAATATGCGTAATAACATGATTTTAGTGATAACATCACTTACAAACCTTTTCTGTGTAAAGTTATCTCCAATTTTACAACTTTGTTGCCATGACAATGTAACACCGTAAACACCGCTCTTACAAAAAGTCTAAACTTGCCGCATATTTGCAGCTCATTATTTTCACATGCAAATTAACTTGTGATTCACCGCAAATGTTTACCAGAAGTTTGCAGCTCTTCACCAGTAGTGGTAAACCTCCGGTAAACCTTTGGCAACAATGGACAATTTGCCGCAAGTTTGCCGCAAAGCTCATATGCATGTGAAAATTATCTATGGTGAATTTGCGGCAAATTTGCTGTGAACTCTCAATTTTTGTAAGGGTGCAATCCTGGTAATTAAGTGGTCCACCAAATGACAATTTCAACAACTTTACATTTAAAATCACTTACTACCCTTTTCTGTGTAAAGTTTTAGCCAATTTTACAACTTCGTTGCCATAACGATGTAATGTCAACATCTGTAAGTCGCTTTAGATAAAAGCGTCTGCTAAATGACTAAATGTAAATGTAAAGCTTCACATTTCTGCATTTAAACCCTCCAAAAATCATCCCCATTGACTTCCATTGTAAGTGCCTCACTGTAACCCATATTTTTGCATTTTTTAAAGAAAAGGAGGGACAAGTCATGCCACAAATGCTGCCGATTAAGATAACTTATATTAAACTAGGAATATTCCTTAAAAAAATTATTATTATTATTATTAATTTTTTTTCATTTTAAAAGTAGTGTAGTTTTCAAATGTTAATATTTACTAAACAATAAATGGACCACTAAGGAGGATTTTTTGGAGTATCCGGAATCTGTTGCCACAATTTTGCTATCTGCTATGTGTTTATAAGCTGCACTTGTGAATTTGTAAACCGTTCCCTTTTTTTAACTATTCATGTCCATGGATTGATAATATCTAATTATAATAAGCCTATGACTACTATACTACATACTAACCCTAACCTTCAGTTTGATGTATTGTTAAATTTGAATTAAGACATTAATTGTTTCCTTTATGAAGCTGTCTTCCTTGTGGGGATCATGAGTATCTCTTTAAAGATATTTAACCTGTAAGATGGGACTTCCATTTCGACATCTGCCATTTGCCAATTTCTCCCATTCATTGTAATAAAAGTGCTCCGTCTACAATTAAATAGTCTCTGGTTGTATCTCCATTATTAACCACAATTATGAGGTGCTGAAAAAGGTCACAGTGCTGTGGCAAGTCATTTTCACTGCAGCACACTTATATGATCTAATTCATAAATTCTATACCCACTTAATCAGCTAAAGACCGTCCAGGGTGATGGTCGACCCCTCAGGCACCTCAGCCGCCCACACACGCTCATTATCGGCTGGATCTTATTAGCCAACAGAACACAAAACTTCCAAAGGACTCCGTTTGAATGATTTCCTCACTAAAAGATCCTAAAAGTATTTTACTAGACCTAACCCTGAAATGAGATGAAGCCAAAACTGGAACCTTGGAAGCGTTCAGATCTTCAATATTGGAGAAGATGACTCACCATGTAGTATCCAGGCAGCAGCTTCTGCAGAAATTCAGCCTCTTTGTGCAAGACGGTTTTGAGGATGAACTCATCATCACGAGTGACGTAGAAAATAGAGCCACTGGCCCCAGGGTTCGACAGCTCGATCAAGGGCTCATTACAGAGTGAATACTGCAAAAAAAAAAAAAAAAAGGCAAAACACACATTTACTGCGATCAAAAAAGTCTTAAATCATGGTTGTGCTTTCCATGATTGGGAGTTGTTTTAGCTTGACTCGGTTTACACATTTCATTCAGTGTCACCTACAGTCCTACTAGTGTTTTGAATTATGTTCTGTCAAAAAACAAACTACGGTGAAATGACCAAAAATGAAAACTGTCATCATTTACTCACCCTCATGTCATTCTAAACCTGTACGAATTTCTTTATGTAACTGTTACAAGCTTTATGTAACAATTCGGGGCAGACAAGCTTCAAAACACGGTAAAAGCATCACGTCAATTTGACTTGTGCGCTATATTCCACGTTTTCGAAACACATAATTTAGATTTGTCTGAAGAACAGACCAAAATGTAAGTTGTTTCTCTAAAATCAAGTTTCATTCTGTTCCTCACACAAACCATATGACTTTGAAAATTGCAATATAGCGCATAACCATATGGACAGCATTTATGGTGCTTATGTATTGCTTTTTTGTCCTTTTTGGAGCTTGAAAACCCTAGTCACCAGACATTTTGTCTAACATCTCTATGTCATACATGTTTGGAATGACATGAAGGTGAGTCAATGATGACAGATGTTTAATTTTTGGATGAACTGCTCCTTTAAAAACAATCTGCATAAGGATTTGTCTCACAGTGTGTTTTCAGTGCTGGTAATCGCCATCTGTCTCAGGTAGTGAGACACACACACACAAAAGCATTAGAGCCAAAAGTATCACAACTGCTCCAGATACAGTGCATCCGGAAAGTATTCACAGCACTTCACTTTTTCCACATTTTGTTATGTTACAGCCTTATTCCAAAATGGATAAAAATTCATTATTTTCCTCAAAATTCCACAAACAATACCCCATAATGACAACGTGAAAGAAGTTTGTTTGAAATCTTTGCAAATTTATTAAAAAAATAAAAAATAAAAAATAAATCACATGTACATACTGTAAGTATTCACAGCCTTTGCTCAATACTTTGTTGAAGCACCTTTGGCACCAATTACAGCCTCAAGTCTTTTTGAGTATGATGCTACAAGCTTGGCACACATATTTTTGGGCAGTTTCTCCCATTCTTCTTTGCAGGACCTCTCAAGCTCCATCAGGTTGGATGGGGAGCGTCGGTGCACAGCCATTTTCAGATCTCTCCAGAGATGTTCAATTGGGTTCAAGTCTGGGCTCTGGCTGGGCCACTCAAGGACATTCACAGAGTTGTCCCGGAGCCACTCCTTTGTTATCTTGGCTGTGTGCTTAGGGTCGTTGTCCTGTTGGAAGATGAATCTTCGCCCCAGTCTGAGGTCCAGAGCGCTCTGGAGCAGGTTTTCATCAAGGATGTCTCTGTACATTGCTGCATTCATCTTTCCCTTGATCCTGACTAGTCTCCCAGTTCCTGCCGCTGAAAAACATCCCCACAGCATGATGCTACCACCACCATGCTTCACTGTAGGGATGGTATTGGCCAGGTGATGAGCGGTGCCTGGTTTCCTCCAGACATGACGCTTGCCATTCAGGCCAAAGAGTTCAATCTTTGTTTCTCATGGTCTGAGAGTCCTTCAGGTGCCTTTTGGCAAACTCCAGGCAGGCTGTCATGTGCCTTTTACTGAGGAGTGGCTTCCATCTGGCCACTCTACCATACAGGCCTGATTGGTGAAGTGCTGCAGAGATGGTTGTTCTTCTGGAAGGTTCTCCTCTCTCCACAGAGAAATGCTGGAGCTCTGTCAGAGTGACCATCAGGTTCTTGGTCACCTCCCTGACTAAGGCCCTTCTCCCCCGATCGCTCAGTTTGGCCGGGTGGCCAGCTCTAGGAAGAGTCCTGGTGGTTCCAAACTTCCTCCATTTACGGATGATGGAGGCCACTGTGCTCATTGGGACCTTCAATGCTGCAGAAATTTTTCTGTACCCTTCCTCAGATCTGTGCCTCGATACAATCCTGTCTCGGAGGTCTACAGACAATTCCTTGGACTTCATGGCTTGGTTTGTGCTCTGACATGCACTGTTAACTGTGGCACCTTATATAGACAGGTGTGTGCCTTTCCAAATCATGTCCAATCAACTGAATTTACCACAGGTGGACTCCAATCAAGTTGTAGAAACATCTCAGTGATGATCAGTGGAAACAGGATGCACCTGAGCTCAATTTTGAGTGTCATGGCAAAGGCTGTGAATACTTATGTACATGTGATTTATTTCGTTTTTTATTTTTAATAAATATTCAATTTCAAACAAACTTCTTTCACGTTGTCATTATGGGGTACTGTTTGTAGAATTGAGGAAAATAATGAATTTAATCCATTTTGGAATAAGGCTGTAACATAACAAAATGTGGAAAAAGTGAAGCGCTGTGAATACTTTCCGGATGCACTGTATGTGTAATAATGATATTACAGCATTCAGAGTTTAAATTAAATTAACCTTCCCATGAACCTCAGCATAGCTCTGCTTAACACTGACGCCCACTTTTGGTTTCAGGAAATCCTCCAATAAAGAGTTAAGCGTTGAATCAAAACATCCAGCTATGTGGTAAATTGCAACTTTGCAACATTCGATTTGAAAAAATAAATAAAAACGTTTCAAAATAAAATAAAAGACACATGTACAAGATTTTCTGAAGGGAATTAATGATCTATCATCATATAAAGCATTGATAATTCAGTCAGTCTGGGTTTTTGTGTCCTTTTTTTCAGTATTTCAGGTGAAGATACAGAATAGGCTCCAGGTATAAAGGAATATTCCGGGTTCAATACAAGTTAAGCTCAGTTGACAGCATTTGAGGCAGAATGTTGATTACAACACAAAACATTATTTTGACTCATCCCTCCTTTTCTTTAAAAAAAGCAAAAACTGGGTGACAGTGGGGCACTTACAATGGAAGTCAATGGGGACGATTTTTAAACATTAAAATATTGACTGTTTCAAAGGTTTAGCCACAACTATGGCGTCAGATTAATATCACCAGATAATAGACTGAGTGAAATGAGATTTTATCGAAAAATGTTGCTGTTAATTTTAAATATTGGAAAATATTTTGTGAATTCACCTCATAGAAATTCAGGTTGTGAAATTCAGATGATACGAATGTGTTATGAAGATCTTCATAACATATTCGTTAAACATTATAAAATGTATTCATACAATATACACTGGCAGCCAAAAGTTTGGAATAATGTACAGATTTTGGTGTTTCAGAAGGAAATTGGTACTTTAATTCACCAAAGTGGCATTCAACTGATCACAAAGTATAGTCAGGACATTACTGATGTAAAATACAGCACCATCACTATTTGATAAAAGTCATTTTTGATCAAATCTAGACAGCAGCCATCACTCCAACACCTTATCCTTGAGTAATCATGATAAATTGATCATTTGGTACTAGAAAATCACTTGCCATTATATCAAACACAGCTGAAAGCTATTTGGTTCGTTAAATGAAGCTTAACATTGTCTTTGTGTTTGTTTTTGAGTTGCCACATTATGCAATAGACTGGCACGTCTTAAGGTCAATATTAGGTCAAAAATGGCAAAAAAAAGAAACAGCTTTCTCTAGAAACTCATCAGTCAATCATTGTTTTGAGGAATGAAGGCTATACAATGCTTGAAATTGCCAAAAAACTGAAGATTTCAAAGGTGTACACTACAGTCTTCAAAGACAAAGAACAACTGGCTCTAACAAGGACAGAAAGCGATGTGGAAGACCAGATGTACAACTAAACAAGAGGATAAGTACATCAGAGTCTCTAGTTTGAGAAATAGACGCCTCACATGTCCTCAGCTGACAGCTTCATTGAATTCTACCCGCTCAACACCAGTTTCATGTACAACAGTAAAGAGAAGACTCAGGGGTGCAGGCCTTATGGGAAGAATTGCAAAGAAAAAGCCACTTTTGAAACAGAAAAACAAAAGAAAAGGTTAGAGTGGGCAAAGAAACACAGACATTGGACAACAGATCATTGGAAAAGAGTGTTATGGATCTTAACCCCATTGAGCTTTTGTGGGATCAGCTAGACTGTAAGGTGCGTGAGAAGTGCCCGACAAGACAGCCACATCTATGGCAAGTGCTACAGGAAGTGTGGGGTGAAATGTCACCTGAGTATCTGGACAAACTGACAGCTAGAATAACAAGGATCTGTAAAGCTGTCATTGCTGCACGTGGAGGATTTTTTGATGAGAACTCTTTGAAGTAGTTTAAGAAGTTCTGAACATTGTTTTCAAATTGTAATAGTAATTTTTCATGTTATTAATGTTCTGACTATACATTGTGATCAGTTGAATGCCACTTTGGTGAATAAAAGTACCAATTTCTTTCCATAAGAGCAAAATCTGTACATTATTCCAGACTTTTGGCCACTAGTGAACCTTTTTGTGTTTTCGCAGTCATTGTTTAAAATAATTTTTGAGCTGTTTCCATCACTTTGGGATTGTCCAAGAGAGAGATGGATTACATCGACGCTCGTTTGCTCTTCCTTGCATTCCCGGATGTCATCCTTGGATTTTGCCACCTGAATGTCTCAACCAGTATTTACCAACCTGAATATTGGGACCTTGACCTGAAATCCACCACTTGAATAAAAAATAACCTGTTTCACAACACAAATTTGAGTGAATTCACCTCTTGAATTCAGAGGCTTTTTCAAATTCAAGATCTGGTGATATTAATCTGACGCCATACACAAGATATAAACAATATGTGTGTTTACATGATTTTAGTGTGATAAAATCGCTTACTAACCTTTTCTATGTAAACTTACAGCCAATTTTACAACTTCATGGCTAAAACTAACCGTGAAACCTTAAAATGACTGTAAAAATTATGATTTAAACAACTTTACAGCTCAAATAATACATGAGTTTTAACATAAGAATTAATGTAAGTACTTTTTAGTTTCTTTAGTAACCCTCCAAAAATTGGCGCCATTGTAAAGTGCCTCACTGTAACCCAGATTTGTGCTTTTTTTAAAGGAAAAGGAGGGACAAGTCAAAATTAATTTTTGTTCTAATCAACATTATGCCACAAGTGCTGTTGATTGATCTTAACTTGTACTGAACCCAAAATATTAGTTTAAGATAGTCTAGAAAACCAGACCATCCTTACCATTGGAAACCAGTCTGGTAGCCAACAAACCAACTTCAGTAGGGGAAAAAAATCTGATAAATAAACTAAATAAACTATTCAGATAAATGCAAATATA